>NC_068277.1:61898099-62025599 GCF_025860055.1 Xyrauchen texanus | reverse complement strand
TTTCCAATGTAATGGCGGTCCGGATTCCACCCGAACATCCTGGTGGTATTTGTAACGTAAACACTGACATAAAGGCTCCGTCAAATGGCCAGCTGTTCTACCATGTGGTGCTCTAAGTTAATTCCATCGTTTCATTCACAGCAGACATAGTCACAAACTGCCACCATTGTGTTACAGAACTCTACGATCTAGTACAACTATACGCATATATACTGTATATATTTACTGTAACTATATTCCTGTGTTGTATGAATCTGCTAAAAACCATTTACATCAACAGGCACTGAGAGAAATAGCATATAGAAGAGGCAGACTCTCTGTTTCATATAATATCTGAAGAAGACCCACTGTTACAGACTGGCAGTGTGAATATCTGGTCATATAATCTTTACTCTGTCCAGTTTTTGTTAGAGGTGAAGTACCATTCAGTTATCACAGCATTCTGTTCAAAGTCTGGCAGGTGCGTGGTAAGAAGTGCGGTCACTCCTTTGGTTTACCGATGAAGTGCTATAAAATGACGTTCACATGAAAGTAGGACAACCCTCTTACCAGCATAATAAGAGGCCCTTTTCTCCATTCAGCATTATATTCCCTTTTCTCTCAGCATTAATATATTGTAGTGATAGTGTAAAGATAGTGTCTCTTTTTTGCTTCTTTGTTCTCTCTCCGGATTGACATTCCAGGTTCATTTGGAATAGAGGGCGAGAGTAACAGGAAATTTCAATTGAAATTGAACTTGGCAATTGCGATCACCGACAAGACGGGAGAATGACAGTGATCAAAAAGGCCCCAATACTCTTTCACATGCAAGCTTAAGGTGCAGCCACATTTACCTTTGCACAGCGAAAATCTACAGATGAAGTACAAAGTCATCTCAATGGGAATCCACAATATCTGGAATTTTCTGTTGGCGAAGAATTTGCCCACATGAAGTTCAAGTCTGGTGAACTTTGACGTCTGAATTTCCATCATTGAACAATAGGAAATTGCTTAGTTTGGCAGTGACCTCTACACCGTGCAAATGTAAATGTGTCACGCATTTAGACTAGCATAAAATATTTGATATCTCTGTGTGATTGCAAGTCTTTGTGAATGTAGAGGTAACGGATCACTAATGAAGGGGGACTGAAGTATGTATGATGGGTACTTTAAATATTTTTGAAGGTTATTATTACATACTGTACAGTATGTTAGCATTGCAACTGTTTTGCCCTTGGTTGGAATGATATGAGGGACCCTGGACAACTCCCAAATATTTCTCTACTTTTTTTTTTGTATTCTTCCTTTCCTCCAGCTCCGAACACATCCAGGGCTCTCATTAAGTGTTATTTCCCCACGATACCATCCTCCTCCTCCTCCTCCTCAGCCGCGAGGTCTGGTGAAACAGAGTAAGCACTTCCGCTCTGATGCTGGGGTAAATTTCCAAAGCTTCCGTTTGCTTCCAGGTCATTCTCCTCCTCGTCCATCTCCTCATCTTCCCCATCCAGGTCCTCTCTCATTTGAATCCTCTTTTCTGTGGTTCCCACCAGTCCTTGGACCAGTTCGAAGTTGTTTTCTGTTTCCCTGTTCTCTGGGCTGACTCCATTCTCAGCTCTTGAGACCCAATCCTCAGGGGACATTATTCCATCCTCTGCACCGAGGAACTTCCACAAAGCCAGTGGGTCACGGTCTGGCCCAGTCAGGGTCAGTCTTGGAGAACGGTTGGCAGAACTGACAGGGGTGCCCCTCTTGCGGCGAGACTTGCTGGTATGATTAACCTGAAGGTGCATAGCCATCAGCTCAACGGAAGAGGTTCGGAAGGGACAGAAAACACACTGATTAAGGATGTCATTCCCTCCTTTAGAGCCCGCTAATGGCCCACCTC
Source organism: Xyrauchen texanus (assembly GCF_025860055.1). Classification (NCBI taxonomy): domain Eukaryota; kingdom Metazoa; phylum Chordata; class Actinopteri; order Cypriniformes; family Catostomidae; genus Xyrauchen; species Xyrauchen texanus. The sequence continues at coordinate 62,023,735 of NC_068277.1, read as the reverse complement.
CAGGACTAGCCACTGGACCCTCATCTTGTAAAGGGCGACGGGAAAGGTCGAGAGGTTCAAAGCCTCCTTCATGAGAACCACTGGAAGTGATCCCACTTGAAGTGTACCCATTTACAGACACCATGCGACTTGTGGTAAGAGGTTTCCGTCGCGACACTTTGGGCATTTTGGGGGGTGGGGCCTCCCCTGTCCAACTTGCTTTCAGGCCACCAGGGAAGAGTGCTCCCATCATCCCTGACAAGCTGTGATATCTACTCTCCAAGTCTGCTTCTCTTTGATGTCCAGACGAAGAGCCATCCTTCTCTGAAAGGCCTGCAGCCCATGTCTGACCATTCCTGGAAGAAGAAGCCTCTCTAGGAACCCTCCCAAAAGAAGAGTGGGACATGGAGGGGAGCCGACGCTGTTTTTTGGCCCCTTCACGAGGAGAGCCAGTCAAACAGGGGAGGCCAGGTGAAGGGGAGTTGGGGGATGTTGCCATAGCATTCCTTTGCTCACGATGATGACGCTGTAGGTGGTACTTGAGAGAGCCAGACTGGGTGCCAGCATAATCACAGTGGGGGCATTTGTATGGTCTCTCCCCTAAGAGAAGGTATATATATAGCACTTGTTAAGTATACAGATTTTTAGAGTACATTTTTTCCAATACATTATTATCAAACTAAAATGTAATTTTAATAGCAGCCATTTGGCAAAGAAAGACATTGCATTGTTAGGAAAAGTGTTCATTAAAAATGAACTGTGGAAAATAATTACAGTGGCCCCCAAAAGTATCTGGACACATAGAGCAGTGTTTCATAATCTTGATGCTTGGGACCCATAGGACTATACATTTTTGTGCTGTCTCAAATGGCGTGAAACCGTTGAGTGTCCCAGTAGTCATGTTAGGGTTCAAAAGGGTGTGCACGAGCCCCACAACCCAACAGATGCTGGCTCTGCAGTGATCTATGCTCAACTGTCCATGCTGATAATTCTCTGAACCAATCACAGCAGACTGGAGTTTCATGCTGGAAAATAATAATGGATTTAATTTTTTTTTTTTTTACTGATTTTAAACAATGGATCACTTGTTTTTCTTGTGCATATAGAGTAAGTTTTTAGTGTGATGGGTTTAATCAGTATTCAGTTTTCTAGAGATGGAATTACTCATTTTCAGTTTGAACTGAATAGTTTTTTCTTGTGGAAGTTTTATGTTCATAAAAGTATGAAATGTTTAACTAAACTTTAATTATTGTTGTTTCAAAGAGGATTTTAGAACTGTGAGTCTCTACAATATTAAAGCAGAGAAAACTTTCCTGCACACTGCAAAATAACAGTATCCGGTGTAACATATATATATATATATATAGGCTACCCGTTGAAGTGTGGCTGTGTATATGAAATAATTAATTTAGCAAAACATTGAACTTCTAAGCACTTCTAAGCACCTGCCTGCAACCATCCAGGAGTGCAAGTTGTGTTTATTTGTTCTCTGAATTTGTTGTTGGTATATGTGTATATTGTTTTTCCATAGTTCTAAATTCTGTAATGCTTTATTGTTGTGTTGCTTGAAACTATTTAATAAAAACAAATATCCAGTCAGTTTAAAGTTTTTCCATGATCCTATCAATGGAAACCTTTTCTAATATTTATTTATTTATTTATTTAAAAAATTTGTAATACTTTAAACTCGTACTTTGATCCGGTATTTATTTTTTTAAATAATTAATAAACAAAAAAGCTTTACAAAATGTATTAGCTGCCACACACACACAAACACACACACACACACACACACACAACACACACACACACACACACACACACACACACACACACACACACACACACACACACACACACACACACACACACACACACATCCAGTAAACATCAATATCAATAGCTTTGTGTGAGGAAAATTATTTCAGTTGTTATTCGCTGAAAATGTTTCATTTGCACTTGTGCAATGATATGAATAATGCAATATTTTCATTGTAAGAAAAAGAGCTGCTTAAACATTCTTCAGAACTTCTCATTTTGTGTAACTAGAAAGTCACATAGTTTCAAACAACATGAGGGAGTAAATTATGTCAGAATTCAGCAGAATTTACTCTGCTACTGCTGCTAGGAACTTAAGGCGATCTGACATTAGAAATCCAGTAAAAAAAAAAGGTTAAAGGTCATCGAAATAATGGCTAAGAAAAGCTAGCTCTTCTGAGAAAAGGTCTAGCATAATGTGTTTGCAGATGTCAATCTTTGAGGCCACTGCATGTGCCCATGTTGCAGTTGCATAGAGTAATAGATAGATGGCAGTGTTTGTCACCATAAGATACATCAGGTGTGGTTCCCAGTGCAATACAGTTAAATTGGGGCATTCCATCTCTCATCAACCGTGAGAGCTCTTTTTTTGTAGAGGACATTTTGTAGAAGAACCAGATTGAAGCAAATGGCTTCAATCAAGCTAAACCGGAAGAATTATCATATAGGGGTATGATAAGAAATATAATGAATATGAATTACAGTCATAATTTAATAATAATCCCCCACCACAGCAATAGTAATCATGATAATAATTTCTCTGAGATGTCAATAACAGTGTAAATACTTTGCACAAATGGACATAGAATGCAATACTATATAACATCTAAGATAATATAAAAATAAAATAAAAAAAGGTGTCTGTAAGTGCCAATGTTCTGTTCTTCTGCTGTATGTTTGTTGGCATTACCGGTGTGAACACGAAGGTGCACTTTAAGGTGATGGGAAGACCGGAAGACTTTACCACAGTAAGGGCAATCCTTCATCCCTGTTCCCCGAATACGCTCTCTAGGAGCTGAAGAACCTGAAGAGGATTGTCCCCTCAGACCATTCTGACCTGTGGATGATAGGTATAATGAATAAAAATCAGTTGCTACACTGTTTGACATATCTGAGAACAGTCCTACCTCCATGAAACATAGGGAGAACGTGCTACAAAACGCACTATACAAAAAATAAAATCAATTTCATGCAGTGTAAAAGCATGTGGAGGATTGTAACAGATCAGAAATATTCTCCTAATAAAGTCAGCTGTTTTTGATTATGCTGGTTGATCCTTACCAGAGAGATGTGACAAGACAGAATGGAAGCTTCCAGCTGTCCCCACTCCTGATGGGAATTGCTTTAATTCCTGCCTCCTGTCTTCATTGTCACTAACTCTGTGTCCCATTCCTCCTGTTACCTGAGCCCCACTGACTTGATTTATAATATCCTCCTCTCTTGATGTTTCCCCTTGAGCACTTTGACCTTTCTGTGGTTTCTGGACATGAACACGGGCATGAGCAACCACCTGCTGAAGGCTTCGGAACATTTTTCCGCAATCTGGACACTCCCAAGGTGCACTAGAGGCCTCCAGTTCATCTCTAGAACCCAGTCCCCCTAGGTAGGTCCTCATTTGTTTGGCTTCTCCAGCGACTGTGCCTCGTGAAGAAGGAAGCTGATGATGCGAGTGGGATCGCTGCTGCTGTTGGTTTTGATGTGCTGCTGCCAGACTGCGAGCAACCAGCTGCCACATTGCTGCCTGGTCTGCACCTTCTGCTGTCTCACCTCCCCTTCTTCCTCCTCCTACTCCATTACCCATTTCTGCAACCTGTGCCACTGCTTGAAGGCGCTCCATGCAACTTCCATTGCTGTTGTCTTTAGGTAATCCCAGATAGCCCAATATAGATGATTTACTTGAGCCTGAAACACCACCATCTGACCTATCTGTGCGACTTCCTGTGCCTCCGCCACCTGCCATACTACGAGCCAGAAGTAGGTTGGAATACAGGGCCCCCAGCACTTGTGTGCTTGCAGGACCTTTAGATTGATCAGATCCAGAAGGCCCCAGATTTCCCAAGCCAGTCTTGAGGCCTAGTTTGTTGAGATGTACCTTCATGTGGTTCTTAAGAAACCAGGGTTCCTTGAAGCCACGGCCACAAACCTGGCATTTGTGGTCCAATGTGTCCTTGTGCTTCCGCATGTGCCCCTTCAGAAACCAGGATTGAGTGAAACGCTGGCCGCATGTCTCACAGCGGAAGGCTGGAATGACTGGCGTTTGTGAGAGAGGCGTTTCTGGTGGTGCAGTTACAGGGTGAGAAGGGAAAACTGTTGCTACTGCAGGATCTTCAGGTGGGTGGCTCTCCTGGAGATGGGAAGCCAGACTTTCTTCCTTACTGGCAGAGAAGGGGCACATCGTACATTTGTAGGGGTTGTGGAGGATCCGCACGTGACGTGCCAGCTCTGACGCTGTGCGGAACTTACCCTTACAAGCATGGCACCGGAAGGCAGAGGCAACTGTGGAGGGGGTAGTGTCCTCCAAGTGGGCATGGTCAAGCGGAGAGAAGGATGTAGAAATTGGTGATTCCTCTGTTAGAGGTGGAGTTAATGCTGTGGTTCCTTCAAAGAGGAACCGAGGGCTGCTAGCAGTGTGAAGAGGTTCCTCTGGAAGCATGTCTTCATCTATATTCTTTTGTAATAGCCCAGCTAATGGACTCTGTTTCAGACCAGGCTCTTTGCTGTTGAGATTTTGGATTAAACCATCACTCACATGGTTCTGTTTGTCATGTGTGGTTCGGTAAAGAGCTGAAACCCGACGGTCCCTGTCCAAACTGTGAGCTCGAGCATGCAGAGAAAGAATACTCTGGAAGCGAAACCGCTTTCCACACACATGGCATGGGAACCTTAGGGCAGGCCCAGAGGTGGTCCCTCCTGGCATAGCCATCCCTTCATTGTTGAAAAGCTGAAGATCCAGTTCATCACTGCAGGTGGTAATCTGACCAGAGGATATTGCCTGCTCCAGAACACCAAAGCCAGGGAAAGGTGTTGATGGTGTGGTTGGAGGGCTGCCTTCTGATGAGGGACTACGAAGTTCCAATTCACCAGGAAACAGCGCCACAGCTGGGGTGGGTGATGGGGGTGTTGACAACTCATCATCCTCTTCCTCATCTTGTAGGCTGGCACCAGGAAGGGGGCAGGGTGACCCTGGGCCATAAAGTTCAGTTTGAGGGCTGGATGGGGTAGATTGAGGACTCTGGGTTAGGCCTTGGGGACTGTGGTCCAGGGAGGGCATGGAAGGAGGAGACATTGGGGGCTCACAGGAAAGAGCCAGCATACATTCTGGTGGGGAATCCATAGTCTGAGCGAGAAAGGAAGGAAAATAGAGAAAGTGATTAGATAGACAGATTTGCCCAAATAAGTAAAATGTAAATAATGCCTCCCATCTTTAGACTATGTGAACTCACCAGTAATGTGTCTATGGCATGCTTCACTTCTGTGACTGAGAGAGGGTGCGTTCTTTTGGTGGCAATCTGCCTGACCACCTCCAACAGTCCCCTGTCAAGCACAACCCAGAATAAAAATTAGCACGCAGGCGTTTGTTCCTGTGTACGGGGTCAAAGGGCAGAGCAGGACACAGACTTTCCCAAACAGGATGGGTGCGAGATGTTTAGACTTCCCCACACACCCTTCCTGCATATACACATAGAGTAACTGCTTCAATCAGAATAACAACATGCATACACCTTAAAACACAGACACATATATAGAACTGACCCCAACACCCTTATTCCATGCCTCACTCCCCAAACACACAATCCATTGACATAGATAAACAATCACATTAATGCACATATTGCGCAAGTCTACAGGTTGTGGGTAGACAAGCCCAGGCACATGCTTCTTTTAGAAATGACAGTAAAAAGGATTTCATTGATGATTATGGCAAGACAATCTGCCGAACATCTGTAAGGGCATCTGTATACTCGAATATGTGTCACCAAGCATGTGTTTGTGTGGGCGTTTATGTGGCTTTTTCTGTATTTACTTCTGAGAACAGACTGAACTGTGTGCCTATGTCTGCATTTGGATTTATGTACACAGTCACGTGTTAGTGTATCAGTGTGTGTGAAAGCATGTGTATCTGTGACATAAGACTTGGACGAAATAGAGGCTAAAAGAGCCAGTTGACATTTTAGCTCAGCCGTGACTCACAAGGATATCAGACTGTATCAATCATACTGCCCCCCTCCCCTTATTTCTTTCTTTCTTTCTTAATCCCACCATTATTGTCACTCGTTTCCCCTCTATCGTCTTTCCTCCATAGATTCTTATTCCACCCCCCTCTTTTCTCCCTCATGCCCTCCTTCCCCTGTTCTTCACTGATTTTCTTTCATTCTATCGTTCCCTGTCTCACTGCAGCGGTGCCAGTTGGCACAGTGCCAGGGAATGCTGATATCAGCTGGTAGATTGGGGCCTGCCAGCATGGCGAAGAGAAAAGAAAGAGAAGAAGGCAGACAGACAGACAGGCGAGAAAAAAGAAGAATGGGTCGGGAGGGAGGATGGTGGAAAGAAATTGCATAAATAAAGAACACAAATATGCTCTGAATGAAGCATATTTGATGAGTAAATCTGTCAAGAATGGGGACAGAGTGTTCTGCACTGCAATGGAGGATCCAGCTATCAGTTTGGTCTGCTGGCATTATTATCGTATGAATATCGTCATGGCAATGCACTGTTCCGCCTTGACAGATACGTTCATGTCCGACCAACCCTGTCACGCCACTAAAGCTTCTCCAAATTTGGATAGATGGAGAGAGTGATAAGGCGCTAGACAGAGGGGGGAGGTGAGACATGAAGGCAGCGAGTGATAAAGCAGCACGCGCAAATAATGCATGTATACATACACACACACACACACACACACACACTCACTCACTCACTCAATATGGCACCTAGTCACTGGATGATTCATGCATGCTAAACACCTTTGTCTGAATGGCCACATGCAACACTCCCTGTACAAGCACACACACAAACATCCATGCACACACTTTTTGTGGCTTCATGTGACACATGCAGGCAAACATATAACTAATTCAGGCTTTGCATGTAATGGAATGAATATATATTTTACAATCAAAAGAAGGAGGAAAAATAGGCCTGTATGCAAAAATAGGACTGTATGCACATACTCGCTCAATTCAATTCTAGTTATTAAAATAATATGTATACATTTTATACAAATGTCAGAAAGTCAAAACTGTCACACAAATCACAGGTAAAATATCAGATTATCAGTTCATAAACATTTCCTTTCCCCCTTGTTCCCCAAACAATGTATCTTATGACTTTAACATTGACGTAATCCTTTTACAATAGCGCATAACTTGTAAGATTATCTATTTTACCATTTGTATTACATAACCAACTAACATTCACAAGTTTGATTCGGAGGAAGAGGTCTGAAACCCAACCTGGGCCCGATGGGACCCGAGAAACTGCCAAGTTTTGGGTCGGAGTTCCGGTATGTAATTAATGAAAAATGTAATATGCTTACCTAGCTTGTTTCACGCATGCGCTGTCACTCAGAGACATGTGCAAACTGACAAGTGAGGGGCTGTTCACGCCAAACATGGTTTTGCGTGCGTCTGTGCTATTTTACAATTTTTTTCCTATGTAAGCATGTGCTGGATGGAGATCTTTGACCGCTGTATCGGGTCTTGCTGTTTTTTCAGCATCTCGCCCTGGAGTGGAGTGTTATACTGTTACACATGATTCCAGACTGCTCTTCAGCAAGCAAAGGTTTAGCTCTTGATAAACGGCAAGCCAATGCTTTTCCTTTCTGCTCTGATGTGCTTGCCTGCCCTACTATACTGTTACAAATGTTGCCTACGATGCTTACATAACTTACTGCTTAAAATGTAACAGATCAGGTCGGGTCAGGTTCGGGCTTAAAATCTGATGGTATTGGTCAGGTAGGGTTGGGTCACACGGTCGCGTGTATGGTTAATTTTTAGGCCCTTGTAGACCTGTACGTTGCACTTGCAATTGAGTCCTGAAGAGCAAAAATGGTCGACAAATGAGCTGGGAGTGTCATAAAAGGTTGACTGATTCATCTATTATCTAAGTATCACTAATCAGATTTCTTGAACATTTATTGCACAAGTACTTACAAGATGTTTGCATTTCCAATAATAACACTTTACATCCTTATAAAGGCAATTTAACTCAAACCTTTTATAAAATCTCTATGTGACTGAACAAGCACTTCTGTCATCTTTCACATATCGGAGTTATTTTCCTTGCTGCAGTTCTTATTCTGTAGCCTTGAGCACCTGAAATAATGTGTCACACCTTTGGTGCGAGGACACACAGCATGGGCCTCCAACAGTGTAGCCATGTAATGTATCTAACGGCTAAGTAGAGATTGTTCATACGTACTGAGAGAGTTTAGACACACATGGCCTTGGAAATCTAGTATGAAACAGCTTTATCTTTGATAAGTGAAGAGAGAGATACCAGTTGCTCAGTATATGAAGTGTGTGTGTGTAAGGCATGAACTGCACTTTATCTTTCTTGTATCTCTGGGAGGGTTTTCTAGGGTCTGCATGTGTGTATGTGTGGAAGTCTGGTTTGTTGCAGACATACAACAAATCCCCGTAGATGAAATTAATTTCCTGTTTCTAACCTTGGCCTGAACTTAATCTCTCTGAACACCCCCCTAACTCCCTGTTGGTCAAAATGTCCACAATTCCCCAAACGTCCTTTTTTTATAGTCAATATTCAAATGTCTCTATCTTCGCAACCTGTCCTCCTATTTTTAACCAATTTTGTTTATCTCTCAGATACTTGCTGAGATTTTAAAGAGTTAGTTCAAAGATGCTGAAAAGAGAATTGGCAAGCACGTAACATTTCTATCCTGCCCGTTATACCCTAAAACTAGAGATGCTCCGATCAGGATTTTTACAGCCGTTATCTGATTGACCGAAACCGATCCCGGTTGATTATAGGCAGGATTAAAGTAATCCACATGACTCCAGTGGTTAAATCTATGTCTTTTTAGCAATTTCATAGGACTGGGTCAGTTTAAGTCCATTTTTACTATAAATCTCTACACTCTCCTTCAATTACATGTTCTTCTTCTTGTGTTTTTGTGATTAGCATTCTTTGTGCATATAGCCACCTTATGGGCAGGGGCGGAAAAGAGTTTCTCACTCGCTCCTATTATATCACATCTGCGAATTACTTTTATGCTGATTTATGTTCTGTTTGGACTTTCAAAGGTCTGGTCACTATTCACTTTTATTGTATGGACCAAAAGAGCAGAAATATTCTTCTAAAAAATGTTGTTTGTGTTCAGCAGAAGAGAGAAAGTGAAAGACATCTGGGACAGCACGAGGGTGAGAGAATTCGAATTTTGGGGTGAACTAACACTTTTAACTGCTGAAAAGTTCTGCCAGTTTTAATATGCAACCGCAATGACATGATAGTGACCATGATTACATGCACGTAAGAAAAAGGTTTATTCCAGGGTTTTTGCAGAGAGTGCCATTTTGAAATGTAAACGAGAACGCCGTTCTCCTTATATCATTTCTAGGATTAAGAAAAAGCGGTTTAACATACAGGTTTCTACCGGAGAATGTTCCTAATGCATTAGCGACGTTCTTCCAGGTTTTTGAAGAACATGTATGTGCTTGAACAGACCGGATGCCTAACATCATATCAACAAGTCAACCCAGCGGGAAGAGTTCAACATTTTTGGAAGTACATTGGGAAAAAACATGCACTATCAAATATACCCATTTATAAACAACAATTTAAAATATCGACTCCTGTCCCTCATGTCCACATATATACACTCAAGTGCATTGGGGGAATCCCAGAGTTTGACATAAGAGGGAAATTCCACCATTGCAGTACAATTCTGCTACAGGTCGCCATAGAAAGTTAAGGAAACAAACAGCAACATGTAAATGGGAGCGCCGTGGTCACACTAGGTTTGTTTAGTGACATGGGTGATCGGTTTACTATTATGTTCGAGTCATATAAATATCGGCCAATACCGATCAGTGGCCGAAGGATTGCCGCATCCCTATCTTAAACAAAACTGTTATGACAGTCAAACTTAAGGCCATGTCCAAATTAATTCATTTCGCTACGGTTACCACTCTCATGCATACTAGAGTCCAATAGTTTGGAAAACAATGACAATAGGAAACTGAAAACGGAGGTTTCAAATTTAAACGGATTAGTGATATAATGCATACAGTATGTAAATATAGATCTTCTAAAGAATGACATACTTATCAAATTCGTTTTCAATCAGAGCTGTTTATATGTTTTGTTTGTATTTTAAACCACCCAACCTCTGAACCAATGAAATGAGCTGTAAGGTGTTTGGTACGTGCAACAAGTGCACAAAGGCAGTGTGCTGTGCGGCAGAAAGTCTGCCTTCTGGCGTCAAAGCACAGGGAGTATGAACTATATCTGCATGAATACTGGAATGGGTCAGATTCTTCCAATTTTCATCCAGACAAATAAATGCTTTACAATCTGAGAGAATGACTCTGGGATGTGGTGATGCCATAAGGCAGAAAACACAATCAAATGCATAAACACCCATGAGAATAATCTTATTCCCTGCATGCAAGCTCATTCTTTAAGAGGGTGAAGTGTTAGAGAGAGTTTCACAGGTCCTAACTTAAAGTGGTCTTAAAAATTATTCTGACATGTTAGTCACACTTAAAATCCACAATTAACAAAACAGCAAAGCTCTACAAACAAATAATGCATATAGCTTCATTTAACTTCATTTTTAAGATAACTGCTGTCAAGGAGATTTTTAGTGGTCAGCTCTCCTCAAGTTCACACAGGTGTCCCATAGCAGAGATGAGTACAGGTGTAATTCATCACTTTAACGGTGGACATGTTCCACTACCGTGAAAACCAAAAATCATGTAAAACCCATCATGAAATGTTTTATTTAAAATAAATGCCAGTTGCTTTGGTATTTTGGGCCATCTAATGCCAATCCAATTCATTCATTCATACATATTAAAATGTGGCTTAAAGGGATAGTTCAACCAACATTGAAACTTCTCTCATCCTTTACTCCCCCTCATGCCATCCCAGATGTGTTTGACTTTCTTTTTCATCTGCAGAACACAAATGGAGAATATTTCAGCTCTGAAGGTCCATACAATGCAAGTGAATGTTGACCAGAACTTTCAAGATCCAATAAGCATCATAACAGTAATCCATACGACTCCAGTGTTAAAATCCACAAATTCAGAAGTAATCCAGTCAGTTTTGGGTGAGAACAGGCCAAAATGCAACTCCTTTTTAACTGTACATCTTGCCATTGCAATCAAGATTTCAAGCTTGACTATACTTCACTAGGAAGTGTAATCGAGCTTGAAATCATGATCATCAAGGAGACTGCAGATATCATGATTAATAGTGAAAATTGAGTAACATTTTAGTCTGTTCTCACCCAAAATGACGGGATTGCTTCGGAAGACATGGATTAAACCACTGGAGTCTTATAGATTGATTTTATGCTGCATTTATGTGCTTTTTGGAGCTTCAAAGTTCTGGCGAGCATTCGCTTGCATTGAGACATTCTTCTAAAAATCTTTTGTGTTCTGCTGAAGAAAGAAATTCACACACATCAGGGATGGCACGAGGGGGAGTAAATGATGATGAGAAAATATTACACCCCCATGCCAATGGCCAAAATCCGTTTACATGCTAGGTATTGCAATATCTAAAGTTTCTTTCGGAGGGGAGGTGTATTTTAGGACATTAGATGACCCGTCCATCTCTTATCTGGAGAGGAATTTCCTCCAGTGCGTCAGTAGCGCGCAACCATTTTCAGTTGCCTTCTCTCTCGCGGCCATCTCAATTAAAAAGCCACATTAATTAAATAAATAAACAAATGCGCGCGCGTCGTAAAAACGCGCTAAACGCGCACAGATAACCCACAGCATATAATCGCAGTTTAAAGAAGCAACGTCGTTTGGAGCAAATCTGCGCAGTCGTGTAGTTTTTTAAGACGGGATGTTGTGCGCCTCCGTGTCCCGCTCCATTTTCTTCCTGATTTTCTTTCAACAAAAGAGAAAGGGAGGGGAAAAGGACAAACGATCAGGGTGCAGCTGAAAAGTGCCATCATGGGGCTTCATCTTGAAATCCACTGCCAATCTCGTCATCACAAAACGAGCTCGCTCGCGAAACTTTATGCTTTCAGGCCGTTTGCGAAACTAGCAGCGCGAGCGGTTGAAATTCGGAACGCGCATCTGTGAGGTGACGTTAGGACAGCTTTCGTGTCAACTTCGGAATTAGTGCGCTTTCTGTGCAAAATGCTCCAAAACGATGCAACAGTTTTTCTCGCGCGCAAAACAAACGATTTATGGATGGGCACCGAGATTAAGTTACACATAAAGCAGCAATGCATTCAACTTCACTCAGTAATGGTGAGCTAGTTCGATACAGATTGAACAGACGCGTTGTGTGGCACTAGAAAAGTTCAAGTATGATCGGAGCATCGAGTTACGGTTACTTCAGGCCACTTTTTCACACTCAGAAAATATGCACGGCCTTTAAAAACGAAAGTTGCATTTTCATGCCCGGGTCTCGCATCTATTTCACAGACCGGCACGAGACAAAAGTGATCAAGTGCGTACTGTATGTGCGGGAACATGCATGATGTGCACTTACAGAGACACACGAGACGCAAATCAATATGTCCTGATGTGGAAGAAACGACGATGACCGCGGCATGCATTCTGTGTCAGTGGCTTTGCATTACCCGGATCAGCCCCCCAAAAAGTCGTCGTCGGATATTTGTTGTTTATGAAGGCAACAACAATCGCTCTCTCGATGTGTCTAAAACTGTCTACATGCTGCCAAACCCGCGACCAATGTGCATCCGGATAATCGTTGAAAAAGAAGAGCAGATTGGGTCAATTATTGTAAATTAATCCGATATTTTGTGATGAAAGTAAGGCTGAATGTACTTACGGGAGAGGCGGCGAGGAGATTAATGACAACACACGTCATGATTACGTTTCACTTGAATTAAATACATTACGAGTTAGGGAAAAAAATGGAAATCGGGGGTAGTTGTATACAAGCATACGCCGATGCCCCCCTCCCTTCTGCCCTCTCTATCTTCTCCTCCCTCTTTTTTTCTTCCAAAGATCCATTTATTGTGCAGTCGTGAGTGAGTGAATGAGAGAGAGGCGGAGGCTGCAGGTTGCAAATGTAATTCTAATCGCGCAGGCACCATTTTAACACGATCTATAGATTTGCGGGATAGACTTTGACACGCCGCGCGCGCGCCGGAGACAAAACAGTTCCGACACGAGAACTTACAAATCATGTTAGTGCCCCGAATGACACACAAGCGTCTTTCTCATGTATGACGATTGGGCAAAGGTTTGGGAAGAGACTGACATTCAATGTTCACCAGAAAGCGCTTGTGGAATTTAGCCTCAGTTTTCAAAGATAGTTGTGATTTTGTCTCGCGCGGGACGTCCCACGTGGGAGCTGCACAGGTGCGCGCGTGCGGTTCAACATCCCTACTACTTGTACAGCTACTCAAATAATCTTTCTTTCAAACATCTTTTTGATGTGCGTTTACATTTGGAAGAAGTATTTTTTATGTTGTTTGTTATGTCACTAACCCCCTTTTCTATTTTATTTTTTACATTTTGTTATGTTGCAGCCTTATGCCAAAATGCTAGAAATTCTTTTTTTCTCTCACATCAATCCACACTCCATACCCCATAATGACAATACAGAAACAGATTTTTTGATAACTGCATATAAAAAAATTATAATAATGAAATATTACATTAAACATAATTATTCAGACCCTTTGCAATTACACTTTAAATTTTGCTCATGTGCATCCCATTTCTCTGGATCATCTTTGAGATGTTTCTACACTTTGATTGGAGTCCACTTGTGGCAAATTCAATTGATTGGACATGATTTGTAAAGGCACACACCTGTCTATATAAGGTTTCATATCTGAAAATGCATATCAGAGCAAAAACAAAACCATGATGCCTGCAGAGCTCAGAGACAGGATTGTGTCGAGGCACAGATCTGGGAAAGGCTGCAAATCGTTTTGGTTTATTTGCTGCATTGAAGGTTCCCAAGAGCAGAGTCACCACCATAATTCTTAAATGGAAAAAGTTTGGAACAACCAGGACTCTTCCAAGAGCTGGCCGCCCAGCCAAACTGAGATTCGTACTGACCTTCACTACAGCCAATGACACCAGTGGACATCGTTTTCATCATCCTAATATGTGACAATAACTTGTCATAAATAACAGCTTCCTGTGGTGATTACACACTCCACAGATTGGTTAGGTTTAGATAAGGGGTTTGGGTAAGGGGATAATATTAATAAGCATGTTCTTGACACCTTGCACATGGAATTTACACTTCCGCATTACATATCCGGGCATTCATATGAACGAAATCGTACTAAATCATACAAAATGGCCAACTCGTATAATATGTAAAAATGTTTGTGAGATCGGGTTGAAAGGTCACTCTGGTTGAGCTCCAGAGATGATGTGTGGAGATGGGAGAAACTTGCAGAAGGACAACCATCACCGCAACACTCCACCGATCTGGGCTTTATGGGAGTGTCCAGACGAAAGCCTTTCCTCAGTGTAAGACACATAAAAGCACCTAAAGCACTCTCAGACTGTGAGAACAAGATTCTCTGACTGATGAAATTAGACTGTTTGGCCTAAATTCCAAGCATCATGTCTGGAGGAAACCAGGCACCACTCATCATCTGTGCAGTACCATCCCAACGGTGAAGCATGGTGGTGGTAGCATCATGCTTTGGGGTGTTTTTCAGCTGCAGGGATTGGGGGACTGGTCAGGGTTGAAGGAAAGCTGAACGCAGCAAAATACAGAGATATCCTTAATGAAAACCTGGTCCTGAAAATGGCTCTCCACTGACAGTTCCCATCCAACCTGACAGATGTGGAGAGGATCTGCAGAGAAGAATGGCAGAAAATCACCAAATCCAGGTGTGCAAAACTTGTCACATTATACCCCAAAAAGACTTGAGGCTGAAATCGTTCCAAAGGTGCTTCAACTAAGTATTGAGCAAAGGGCCTGAGTACTTATGCCAATGTGATGTTTCAGTTTTCTTCTTTTTAATAAATTAGCATATTTATCAAAAATCTGGTTTTTGCTTCGTCATTATTGGGTATTGTTAGAAAAATTCTCGAGAGAGCTTCAAAGTCAAAAGTAGGTATATTTATTCTTGCAAAAAGGAGCCGTTACAGAGAAACACACTATACAGTTGTCTCACCGAAGTGCTCCAAGTGCACCTCTCTGAGATGGATTTTATACACAGAAAAGAGGAGTGGCTTCTAGCAACAGTTTAAATATATCTTATAGTTTTGTAAGTGCTTCTACAAGATAACTGTTTGTGGAAGTAGATCGTAGACTTTTCCATCCCCAATGACGTCCTGATGGGGCTGCTTTATCTTCCTCATTCAGAGTTATCATTCTTGGAACATGGTGTCCTTTTCTTTAACCCAATTCATTTCAGTCACATAAATGATTTTTCTATCAGGTATGGAATGCAGATTGACGTGAAAAAATAAAATATTTGAACATAATGCTGCAACATAACAAAAGGGGTCTGAATACTTTCTGAATGAACTGTATATAGAATGGTTGTAAATCTGATCTTTTTAAGATGTGTATCAGATGTTAATTGGAATGTGATGCTTTCCAGATTAAAAGATCTAAAACAGACATCTCGGAGATGTACGTGTGCTCTCTGTGTTCTTTCTTTCTTTTCATGTCACACTCCTATTGGATTCCCACATTCGGTAGCTTTTGCCTGGTTCAGAGGTCATATTTTTGAGAGTTTGCATGATGAAGTTGATTTTTCAGGGGGATATTGATAGTAAAACTAGAGCACCTTTGACTGTCCGTTCACTTTGTGGGTTTTGGCAGTGAGCGAGTGCATGTGTGTGTTTGTGTTTTGTGTATAGTGTCTGATACAGTCATATCATCACCCGCCCCCAACACTTTGATTGTCTTGTACGCCGCAGCACAAATGCAGCAATTAATATGCAGAGAGTGAGACGGAGACAAAAAACAAAAAACATGCAGGGGGGGCAAGGAGAAGAGGAAAGAGGGAAAAGGGGGAGATAAAATGACAGATGAAGAGGAGGAAAGAGAGAAAGATATTGGAGCTGGTCTGAGGGGCAGATGAAATCTGAGAGATGTTAGAGAGAGAAAAGAAAGAAAGGGATGGAAGGAGGAAAAAAGAGGAGGGGGACCAACACTGGATCAATACGTACATATTTAGACAAAGATGGAGGGATCGATTGGGTGAGGATGGAGGGAGAGAGGGAATGAGAGGAGAGGGATTAAAGGGGTGGAGTGATGTGGCATTGGCTGCTGTCTCTTTGTCGCAGTGTCAGGGTATTGATACTGTAATATCGCCATGACAATGGCACCGTGGCGACGGCCATGATGACGCCTGGCAGCACAATGCAGCCGCAGTACTGAGGGCAGTGAGGCATTACACACACGGCAGAGCAGGCCAGAGAGAGAAACAGACAGAGAGGGCAGGTGCATGTCTGCTGCTTTCATGAATGACTGTATGTGGTGCACATAGCCATTCCGTTTCTGATCTGAACTGTGAATTAAATATTTATACATACTGTATAATGTATGTATTTATATTATTATGAATAGAGTTTAATGAGATGAAGCTATGACCAAAAAGGACTTGTTATCAAACAACACACAAGACCTATCAAGAACATGTCCAGGTCTTATTTCAGCCCAAAATGAAAGAAAGGAATGTTTCTGGTTAAATACAAGTTAGGCTCAGTCGACAGCAATTGCAGCATAATGTTGATTACCACAGAACATATTTCCGACTCGTCCCTCGTTTATTTAAAAATTGAGGTTACTGTAAGGCACTTCCAATGGAAGTAAATTGGGCCAGTCAACACACTTTAAAATACACAAGTAGAGCCACAAGATGTAAAAATGATGCATGCTAACATGATTTTAGTGTAATTAAATAGATTTTAGGGTTTACTGCCATTGCTTCATCATGCCAAACGAAGTTGTAATATTAGATATAACTTTAAGCTGATAATGTCACATTAACACGTATAATGCTTACATCTTATGAGTGTACTTTTCAAACAGTGTGTATTTGAAAGTTTATAGGAGGGCTGTCGATTTAACAACATGTACATTAAGGCGATCAATTATCTAAAAAAATAAGACGTTAATCAAGCCTTATGACCCGTATATAAATTATGTAATAAAAGTATGTATGTTCCTACCAACCAACCAATTGAAGCTTGACGTAGCCGCGTCAGCGCACCTCAACAAAACTCCCAAGCAGTGCAGCCACACAATGAGTGTCACTCCACAACTCTTCTTGACAGCTGGACGAATCACAACAGGACGCAGGGATCTCAAGACGAGATTTTCAATATTCTTTTTGAATACATTTTTATCCCCTTTTCTCCCAATTTAGAATGCCCAATTCCCACTACTTAGTAGGTCCCCCAGTTGCCTCCGCTTCTGAGACCATCAATCCGCGCATCTTATCACGTGACTCGTTGTGCATGACACCGTGGAGACTCACAGCATGTGGAGGCTCATGCTACTCTCCACGATCCACACACAACTCACCACACGCCCCATTGAGAGCGAGAACTACTAATCACCACCACGAGGAGGTTACCCCATGTGACTCAACCCTCCTTTGCAACCGGGCCAATTTGGTTGCTTAGGAGACCTGGCTGGAGTCGCTCAGCACGCCCTGGATTCAAACTCATGACTCCAGCTGTGATAGTCAGCATCAATACTCACTGAGACCCCCTCAGTTTCAACTACTTTTAACTTGACACAGCGTCCTCAAATGGGGAGTTTATGACACTGGACGCATATGTACGAAGACCAAATGTTTTAAGTAGACCATACAAATTGCAAGAGCGTGTCCTTTGAGAACAGGACAGATTGACAAACTGCAAAATGTAATGCTGTCAACTGTAGGCTTGCTCAATGATATGGCAATAAAACAAACAATAGGCCTTTATTGTCTTCTAAAGCCACTTTATGTATTGTATCAGTGCTTTACTTGTCTGCTACAATAATGCAATATATTTGCCAATGCACAGCAGATAGCAGTCCAAAGTTACAAAGGTTTTTGTACTTCATCAAGAATGAAAATGGTTCATTACAGGTTGTTGTATGGAACTGATGGAACTGCGCAAACTGAACGTTTAGAAATGGTGACGTTTATTATGCAATTTCTCTGTGAATAGGTTAAATAAGCTGTCAAACCACAAAAAGACACATGTAACTGAAAATATGAACGATACATACACACAACAGACCATCCAGTGATGGCTAGACTAAATAATCTTTATCCTTTGATAATGATTTGAGTTGAATTTAATGGATAATATGCGAGTTTCGCTCCACCGCACTGCAGAATTTTGTTGCTCAGCGTTGGCGGTGTGTGCGTACCTGTCTAGAAAATAATATGTAGGAATTTTAGACCGCACCGTGTCACCTGCCAGGTGTCCTGGAATTAACTATGACCAGGACATTTTCTTAAGAATCAGCACCCATATATAAATATAATTGTAGTACATTCATGTTTACCGTAATACAACACTGCATTAAAGTAATAAGAATCCCTGTTGAGAATGATAGGAATAATAAAAAACACATCCAGATGCATGATGAAAATGCTCATTTGTTTAAAATGTACTTTTTCTTTAGATTTAGTAAGATTTGGTTAACTTTGCATGCGTTTTACTTTGTCTAATTTTCATCTTCATCGCATGATCTTGAGAAGACAAATGGCCGCTTGTCAGCACATAAGTCAGTCTGAGTGACCACCATCTCTCTCTCTCTCTCTTTATGTTGTATGCTTTCCCTCACTCGCCCCATCCCTCCTTAATATGATGTAAAAAGCTAATCGTATGCAAATGTCTGTTGTCCCGGTAACACGGCCGAAAAATCCCTTTGATGTTTCACCCAACTCATTCTCTCCACGTTCTCTTTGTTCGCCAGAGTCTCACTGCCTCCCCCCAAACTCTCTCTCTAATCCTCACACTATCTCTCTTTCTGCTCCCCATTTCCCATTTCAACCCATTCTCTCCCTCTCTTCACATTTCTATTAGACAAAAAACTTCTCTGGCCTCAGCCATACCTTTCTCACACTCAGTCTGTCTCTCTTTCTCTCTCTCTCGACTTTCCCCCTCACTCATCTCTCTCATTCTTTCGTATCCCCTCTCTGTGCCTCTCCGTCTGTCCCTCCTTCATTTCCCATCATACCATCAACTGTCTTTGGCCCCTTTTTCATCTCTGTCACTCCTCCCTCTCTCTCTCTGCACTCTTTTCATCTCTTCCTCTTTCAAAAAATGCAATCCCTTCTGTTGGTCACCGAGTGGCTGCCATTTCCAGAGTGTCAGTTATGTTGTCAAGTGTCTATCCCATAATGCTCTCATATGCACTAAATGTCATCGAGCTGTAAAATGGCTGCGGGAAGAAAAGGGAAACAACTTCATTTGCTTCATACTTATCATAATTCACACAAAGGCAATTCAATCAGTTACAAAGTTAACATGGTTGAGATGTAGCATGCAAACATCAGGCATTAAACAAATGTAAACATTCATACAAGATGAGGCTTATAAAGACAGCTTGTTTCTTTGGCACACAGTCCTGTTTACAATCAAAACTATGAATCACGCCAAGGTATTTATGGTTTGGAGAGAGTTGGATCGTACACACACCCCGCTGCGGAGAGTATTTTTGGCCTGAATGTGGGTTTAGTGCTGTAGATACAGGACATTCCTCCCACAGTTGCGCAGGTTTGGGCGATCTTCACTTTTTGAGTCCTACACTCGTTTTAAAGCGATCCATCTTTTTCAACAACAGGATTCATCTTCTGAAGTGCATAAATGATGGAGGAAACTCAAAACATGAAGCAACAAACAAACTCAAAATACTGTTTTAGTAACATGGCAGTCCAGGCTCCAAAAATCAATACTGCATATTTTGGTCTTATTAAAAATGTTACTTGAGAAGCAGATAATAATACTTGTTTTCAGAGAAATGCAACAAAAAATGGTGGAGTTAATGCTTAAAACAAGAAAAGACTACCTGCCAATTGGGGAAGAAAAATAAGATGGTTCTTTCTTTGAATCGAGTTTTCTTCTTCTTGCCAAATAGCTTTTTATGTCATAAGCATAAATGTTACCTCATTTGGTTAGATCTCTCTCAAAAAAAAAAAAAAAAAGAGAAAATACAGGATTCCCACCCTTTTTACATTTCCATGACTTTTCCCGATACATATTGATCAAAGTCATTTTGAATCGTACCAATTTGCTAACAAATCATTTAGACACTTTTTTCTAAATTTTTCGTTTCGACTAATTCATTGAAAAGAACAGGCTCAAAAGAACAAAACCTGACAAATCGGATATTACTTTGGATTGGGCGCATGTTTTCCTCTACACAAGAGCAATATCTAACCGATGGAATATTTTAGAGCAGAGTACAAAATTAATACAAAGTCTTCGAGATTGAATTAATTCCCATGATTTGTCCAGACCTGGAAAACACTATTTTAAAATTTTCCAGGTTTTCCATGACTGTGGGACCCCTGAAAATATCTTATTGTTTAAGAAGGTTTTAATGGAAAACGAGACAAAATTTCTTAGGATGCATTTTTATGATTTACTTAGTTTTTTCTTTTGCAGTGCAGAGGAAAAACGGTTTGCTCTTCCATTGTTAAAGTTCTCAGTTGTATTGACATGCTTATTCTAAAATGCCTTAGAGAGTCAAATGTTCACATACAGGAAGAGCATAGCTCAGATAATTTGGTCTTAGAAGAATTTGATGAGTTCAAATTGAGATCTCATGACTTCTGTTTGTAGACTTTGCTATATTGGCAAATCCGAGAACAGTTTAAGACATTGTTGAGATCCCTTCTGAAACTTTAGAGGAGACACATGAGATATTACTGGGACATTGTTGAAGAGGAACCTATTTTAAGACCACAACACTGCAAAAATTATTTTCTTACGGAGTATTTTTGTCTTATTTTCCAGTAAAAACATCTAAACATCCTTAAAATAAAAAAAATACTTGAGAAGCAGAGTGGTATAAGATATCAAGTCTTGTTTTCAGTGAAATCTTACAAAATTTGGAGTGGTTTATGATTAAGACATGAAAAACCTATTTACCAAAGGGGAAATAGTAATAAACATGTTTTCCCTTTAAATCTAGCTATTCTTTTGACTCCACTGGCGATAGTTCTTGCTACAAGCATAAGCGGTACTAAATTGTGTTAGATTCCTCTGAAAGCAAAACAAAATCCATCCATCCATCCATCTTCAAGCAAAACAAAATATATTGTATAATTTTGCCTCTTATTTGGTCTTATTTTCCAGTGAAACGATCTCTTCTGAAAATCTAGAGGAGACATGTGAGATTCAAGAAACATTCCGCCAACATTTTTCTCCATTTAATCTCGAATGAAAGATGTCTAGGAGCCACAATTGAGATATTCAAGAGATTTTATGTATGATTTTCTCAATGCTCAATGAACAACTAGACGCACTCTTTAGCACGAGGACGGCATCATTTTGTTTGGCTTTTGTTTTATCAGTAAACGAAAAACTTGCACTTTCCAGCATCTAAAATATGTAACGCAAGACATATGACTTGAAATAAAAGCTTATAAAAGGAGGATTTTCCAGAGTCAGACCTCATAAATTCAGAAGTGGATTACAGTTGCTTGAGTCAAAGCTGAAGTCAGTTTTTACTCGGTTGAACTCAAACCTTTGAGTAGATTAGCGTTCCAGCATGCATCTAATACTGTGTAAGATTAAGACTGTTGTTAATGGCAAAGCCGAAGGCGGAGTTAACTAATTACATAACTCATAAAACACACCATCCATAACGTCTCTCTTTTGAAATTCAGGCCGGGATTTAGCTCTCTGATTGGCCATGGCAATAAAAGACAGCTGGTGCTTAACAAAACTCAGTGTTTCAGAGAAAGAAGAAGAAAACGTTCTCTCTTTTTCAACACTGCGAGATGGAGATGGGCCTCAGCTGAAATACCAGATGTGTCCTCGGCCAAAAACACGCAACAGTCCGAGTTTCATATACAAATGTGTTGCACGGTTTAGCTCCATAGAACTTCACAAAGTGCCACTTGAGATAAGCTGCAATCAGAGGAAACTATCTTCCAAAAAGATACGCTTACAGAAAAAGTGCTACTTGTAATAATTCAAGAGTTTGCATTGGGCAAAATCTTGCAGAACACATGACAGTGTTTTTGGTTTGGATTTGGTCCATATTTGCAGCAACCGCAGAATTAAACATTTCAAATAAAGCAATAACGTCATGCAGGTCCAAGCAACTGCTGTATGAAAGAGCACATTTGGTGAACAACATGAGCATAGCTCACAATTTAAGCGTTTTGTTCTTCATTTCAATCTTACTGTTATACAAAGACAAGCACACATATATTCACCTTAAAGTCAACATGAAATGGCATAAACAACCCATTTTACTTCCATAATGTGGACATAATATTCAACGAGGACACTTTTGATCCATTGAAAAGTGCGAGAAACATGCACAATAAGACCAGGAATGTCAATGAAGAAAGTAGAAAGGGTCCATTTGATGTCATGTTGACTTTATAATCTTAGAGTATAGTTTCAATTGTTCCACTGTGCTTTGAGTCAGTACCTGAAAATTAAAAAGAGCAAATAAATGAAAAGCCGAGCTCCAGGCTTCAGTCTGCAATACTGTATTCCTGCAGCTTTGTGCATCACATGGTCGAGTTTATGTCCAGTTGTCCAGTTGTCCCAGTCGTATATATGTGTGTGGAAGCAACAATTTCGTGTTGTAGATGAATGAAACAGCACCCGTTTTGTCTGAGAAGTGGGAAACATTTATTAATAATATTCTTCAGCAAAGCATACTGAAACAAAGCATTTAAAGGTGCACTAATACATTTTTGTTTGTTTTGCTGGCTCATTTGACAGATATTTTTTAAATGATTTCAGTTCAGACCAATTCGTTAATGAATCATACAGACCGATTTGTGTGCCAGCTGCTCCATCCCTTACCCAAAATAATAATTCAGGCATGACTATGGCTTCCGAGAAAGTTTTAGGAACTGTTCACATCAATGTTTTTCTATGTACACCTGCACGAGATGGATGTCATTTTTTGGGCTGCACCCACACTAATATATGCGTTTTGTTAAACTCAGTTTTTAGATTCCTAACGAGTGCATTTTCAAAACCGTGTTTCCTTTTTTGGTGGATGTGAGGTGTCACTGTAGCGAAATGAATGCGTTTTCAAGTAAATACAAATATGTTAGTGTGAACATGACCTTAGAGGCCAACAACTTAATTATAATGGCAACTTAAAAAATAAAAAATGCATTGGGCATTCTGTTATATTCATTTCGCTGCATTAACCCTTTAAGCTAGGATGGCCCGCTGGTCTAAATATTAACAGCTCTTGACCAATGCAAAATAGGCATCGTTTGAAAGTTTAGAAGCTCTACTTTCCAATGCACATAGACATTATGACCAAAACTGAAGAAATGCTTTGAAATTTGCAGACAAATAAGAATTGTTACGGTTTAATAAATAAAAAATCGAATTACTGTAATCAGTAAAAACATCAAACTGATCAAATAGTCATGTGTCATATGTTGTTGGAAAGTTCAATGAAACTCATTCTGTGAAATCTCATGAATAAAATCATGTCTGCATGCTATGCAAACCTTTAGTCATTGTTGTGTTTGTATGTGTAATTAGTTCTTATGTACAATTATTATCCTTTATTTGTTTGGAGACGTTTTTGGCCACTATAGCCTAGTTTCCATCCATTTTTCACGCTATATTGTTATCGACAAAGTGAAAATGCGTAATTTTTTTTGGTGCAAACTTTGGCATCTTCTGTCTGTTACCATTCAAATAAACTTTTATCGATAAAAATGGTGTGCATTATGACGTCATGCCTAAAAAAAGCAGTTTCCATACAAAAATGTTTATCGCTAATTCGCCTCCCAAATGGCCCTAATTTGTTTCCTCCTAAGTTTTGGTAAAATGGGGAGAGTATTGAGACAGTTCATTGAAATTAGTCAGTTTACTGTCATTTTAATTTCACAAATAAAAGCAATCAGATGAGGAATTGCAATCCAAAGGGAGCAGTTGTCCTTCTGATAGGACTGTAATATTGGTCCTGATGTTGCGCCTATCGCAGGTTGCCACCGATTCTGACCCGAAAGCGAATCGGCATGACCCTGTTCAGGCTGCACCAAGTATTGGGGGAAACTTTCAGTCTTAGTATAAGGAACATCCATCGATGTGTATATGCCGTGTGCACAGATAGTAAAGAAACATTGATGCGGTGTAATATCAGGTTTTACATATATGATACATTCCAGATATTTAATAGACTATTTTAAACAATCATCTAATCTAAAGCGTCGCTGTCTCAACTGCACTATGTCGCGCATATTTCTCCAGCAATGTCCAACAGAACTCAAATTAATTTTAGCATTATAATGCAATTTATATTTTCTGAAGAAGCAGTAAATGCGATCCGAGGTGGTTTTCGGAAAGTGAACTCAGCATTGGACAAATAGTTCTGATAGTTTATAGTCTTGAAAAAGTGCAGAACTTTCTGAGAACGTCATTCGGCCGAATTTATTCATCTACAGAACAGAGTAATTCTCATTTAAGTTTGAGAAAAGAAAAAGCATATATACAGTAGGTCTAAAAATCTAAAATAAATTATTTGGCAATTAATTTTTTTAATTTAATGCTTTTTTCATTTGGTAATTTATTTAATTACCAAAAAGGGAGTTTTGCCGTAATTTTTTCAAAAGATAAACAATATTTTTATTGAATTGGTCTATATGTTTGTTCTCCCCGTGTCTGCGTGGGTTCTCTCCGGGTACTCCGGCTTCCTCCCACCATCCAAAAGACATGCAGGCTAGGTTAATTGGTGTCTCCAAAAAAAATTGCCCTAGGTGTGGATGTGGAGGTGAGTGTGAGTGTATGTCTGTCTATGTGTGGCCCTGCGATGGACTGGCGACCTGTCCAGGGTGTCCCCCGCCTTTCGCCCAATGTTAGCTGGGATAGGCTCCAGCCCCCCGCGAACCTGTACACAGGATAAGCGGTTGACGATGGATGGATGGATGGATGGTCTATATGTTTGTGTTCCAAAAAAAGCACACAGATGTTTTCCTTCTAGTATTGTGTACACAATTTTTGTATTGTGGGCTAATTCCATGACTGGCGTCTATTCATTTGAATGGTGTGTAAGAGCAACATTAATTTAATCATGGTAGACATCCGTTTATTTATTAACGGCAAACAGTGGCCATGCATTTGTTCTCCGTTCACATGTCGATGTGCATAATACAAAATATTTGCGTTGGCACTCCTGGAAGTGTTATGTTTGCAGCATCAGATCTATATGCTGTAAAGATCAATTCATAATCATGTACAATAAATTGGCTTTCAAGGATGTATACGGTCATCATGACTAACACAGGCTAGCGACTGGGGCAAATACTGTCATGTGACACTGCAACTTTTGGTTAATGCCAATTTTATCAACAAAAAGAGTTTCCAAACCAGTTTTTCACAACATTTGAAGTATATGACAGAGTTTTTGCATTTGAGTTAAACGGAAAAATATGATGTCAACACTTGTGAAATTTTAGCGATTAATTTGCATTTCCATCAGCTATATTTTGATGCACTAAAACTTTTTTCGCAAAAAATCCTTAGATGGAAAGTGTGATTTATTTCAGCAGTTTCCTAGGCTGAGTCTCAGAATGTGTCATTATCTATATCATAAAAAAAATTTAAAGTTTCTTTACAAGGACACCAAACATTTGACCCTCCTTGTTTTTTATTTGTATTTTAAGTACGCCACTGAAACAGGACATCTTCAAAAGCACCTTCAGAGCTTAAAGGGTTAAGCACAACAATTTTTTGAACACATGTTTGGTCAAAATGTACATTAATGACTTCTCCAGGGCTGGAAATCACATTTGTAAAATTCCTTGATATTTCCAGGACTTTACACTGACACCTACTGGTAAGAATGCAACATTACACGATTGTTCAGTTCCTGACGCCATTTTCACAAATGTATTTGTCAGCAATGATTCATTTATTTGCAATTGAAAGTGACAGAAGGGTTCAAAACTTGGCTACTCATGTGATCTCTTCATGTTTCAGAAGTGAAACTTTTCTAAGGAGGTCATGTCTTACATTTCTCCCCTAAGGTCCACTTATAATGCTAGTAAAATCACAATGTAGTTGCTCATGAACATTTTCCACAATTCCTCTGACCATTGCCATTTCTTGAAAATGCCCTCTTTACATGTAATATGTATGACATCACAAGTCATTTTTGCAGCTTAGTTTTATAGTATGATGAACTCTATATCCCCAAAAATAGACGTGTTATCATAAAAAGAAAAATACTTAGTGCACCTTTAAATGGCCTAAAATTAATCCATAAAATTTAAAACTTACGTTTGTTTATTTTTTGGTGAGATATTCACACAGAAGTCGATGGTGAAGAGTTCTAGAAAAACACAGATACATATCATCACACTTAACTCTCCTCACTGTTCACTTTGTGTGTGTGTGTGTGTGTGTGTGTGTGTGTGTGTGTGTGAGCCTCACCTGAGTGTGTCCTGCTTGATTAGTGTTCCTCTTTGAATCTCTTGCAGAGGCGGGCGAGTCGCCCTCTTTCAGGCTGCCCACAGAAGAGGAGTCTGAACAGCTGCTCTGAACTGAGAGAAAGAGTAACAAAATGAAAACATCTTCACAGATGCCCGTCCACTGAACATGAAGGTTAAAGTGACATCTGGTGGACGACAGCGATATTAAACCTCACTACACATGCGGTGAAAGAACCATGAGCACAAATGTGTCATTCCACATGGGGTATGGCAGCAGGTGGACGCATGCTTGTACTTTAACATCAAAGTAGTCGTAGTTATTGTAGTTTGATGCAAATTATTCTCAGCAGTTTTATGGACTATATCAGTGTTTTTCAATCCTGGTAATGGAGTGCACATTTTCAATGTCTCCTTTTTTTGACACACTTGATTCAGGTCATGTAGCCTCTGCTTACGAGTCAGGTGTGTTTGATTTAGGACCAGAGGTGGGAGCAAGTCACACATGTTCAAGTCACAAGTCTTAACCATCAAGTCTCGAGTGCAGTGCAGAAAAGTCAAGTCCTGATGAGTTTCAAGTCAAGTCGAGTCAAGCCACATTACTAAAATTTACATTTACATTTATGTATTTGGCAGATGCTTTTATCCAAAGGGACTTACAGTGCACTTATTACAGGGACAATCCCCCCAGAGCAACCTGGAGTTAAATGCCTTACTCAAGGACACAATGGTGGTGACTGTGGGGATCAAACCAGCGACCTTCTGATTAACAGCTATGTGCTTTAGACCACTACACCACACAAAAGATGAACTTATATACATATCTTAACATTCATTTTTTTATATGAATTGTATAACAGTAATGTATATATATATATATATATATATATATGAATAAATTGTGTTAAGGAACATGCACAGTATTTTTATCGTGGGCACTTAAAAAAACTGTGATTATTATTGAAATATTTTTGACATATCGCCCAGCCCAAAAGGGAAGTTTTTTGATGAACAATTGTAAAAGTAATTTTATGGAGACCCGCACAAACGCGTGTACTCAATTCCAAATTGCAACATGTTACCTATTAATATTTGCATATTTATTAGTTTTTGAGTAGTCTATGGGCAATATAAACATTTATCTTATTGAAAAACTTTGTTTTTGAAAATAGTAAATTATTTGTTTGTGGTATGACTCTTTTGAAAAATGCATCAACAAAACATTTTGAAATTGGAGTTAAGATGAAAAGAAATTGCCATGGAAACTTTTCTGAAGACAGTGAGTTCCTTCAGAGAGACGTTTATATAAAACAGTCATAAAAGTTTTGCATTCAAGGGCTTTAATTAAAGTTCAGAGGTCATAATCACGATGAGAGCACTTGGATTTCATCCACGAGACATTCTGTATATTCTATACGACTTGTGTTTTAAATAAAGTGTTGTGAAAACATGAGATTAATCGTGAATCATTTTCATTTACTGACAACCTCAAACCTTTAACAATAATTTTACATTGTTTCCTTTCCTTGTGGTTTCTGAAACGTCTGATGAAATTGGAGGTTGTATCGGATATTTTTACGTCGCATATTTTTATACTTTTTTTATTCACACGGTCCAATTCGAAATCTTCATATCCAGAGGAGATTATTTTGGGAACTGGATAATCATCTGTTATTTTAGCGTGTTGAGAGTGCAGTTAACTGTGCGGATGCAGATCACTGGTGCTGGCCGGATTACAGTTTTGCATTTGAATTAACTGATGTTGCAATATTATTTAAACACATTTCATTACTGTTCATAATGAGTTATTGAAAATAATCATAAACATTCAAGCCATTGTCGAGTCAAGTCATTTTCTTCATTTAGTCAAGCAAGTCACAAGTCCTTACATTTACCTCTGTTTAGGACACATCTAAAGGCCTCCAGGAACAGGATTGGGAACACTGATACAGTGTGTGAATCCCAAACTGCATATTTCCCCAACATGAAAACGAAAATGTCCTTAAAATTTGGTCAATATTTCATCATGTCACATTCTTTAATTTTAGTCAATTTTGCTCTGAACAAAATGACAGAATTTTAGTTGATGGAAATAAAATATATATATATATACTTGGACACAGACTGATCACCCCCGGCTGGGTGGCCCGGGCGAGGGTGTCTGTTGATTAAAGACCCGAAACACCTTTTGACCCCGGGTTCATCACTGATGACGTGTCCCAGTAGCACCAGAAGGTGTATGTTAGAACTATATATATATACATACATACAATAATTTTACAATGTACATAATGAACAAAAAAGTGTCAGACCAAACTTTATCAGCATAAACAACAGGAGAAAACCTCCTGAACATCATATCATGACTACAGAATACTCAAGTACAGTATTAGCTACTTTTAGAACTGCTTTGAAGACAGTTTCTGTGTTTTAGACCGTTTAAGATGTTGTCTTGCGTGTAGCGAGTGTTTTGAAGGAAACATTAACCCGACTTGTTTCTGACTAGCTTGTAACTTAGTTCAAGTTTGTCTGTGCAGATGTAAGTTGTAATAAGTTGTAAATATAGCTGCTTAATCTTACACTTTATCAATAGGATGTGTTTTAATAAGGTAGTTAACCCATTTGTGAAGTGTTTCGGTTTACTGCTGTTAAAGCGGAGAAATCCCAACATATGAGTTCAAATCTTCTTAAAAGAAAAGAACATTTTCTGCAACAGTACGTTCCAATTCAAATCTTTGCTTATCGTTTTCATCACGTCTTCATTACCGTTGACAAACTCAAAAAACCCTTCGTCAATGAGATCAACACTGGACGACACTCTGAATCCCTTCACGAAAGCCTCCACAACAAAACCGTTGGTGAATGGCTACATGCGATGGTCACTTTAAGGAAGCATTTTCGCCATTTATAGTCATGTGATCCTGCTTGGCGTATCCTTATTTTCAAAACGGAGGTCATTTATTAAAGATGTTACTTGGGAATAAAAGCGTTTCAACCCCGGTCCATTTGCGTTCATCTTACGTCATCACAAACATGCGTGGAGAACACAACACAACTCATCATACTGTTTTTTTGTTATTTTGGTGACATTATGCACAGCAGAGAGAACGACAACTGGGTATATGTGCGCTTCATGGCGTAACTCGTCAGATGTCCAGCGGAAGGCGGCTTGTTGCTGCTTGAAAACGCCATTTTTTTGAGGAAACAGCTGATTGCAAAAATTCATCTGCATCTTTCTTTACACGGCACGCTTACTCACGCTCTTGTCCAAGGTGACGTTATCGCCACTGTCACCTCCTATATTACCCTATATTTATAACCTAAAATAGTATTTATATATATCATAGGTGTATAGATAGATAGACGGACAGTATATAGTGTTGATTGTACTTTTATGTCATTGTGGTGTCATTACTTTTTTGGGACTTTCAGGAATGTGTGGATCATCGTGTGTTGTCATCGGCTAAAACGCATGCGCAGGTTACTTTACTTCCCGAGTCCGAGTTGCTTTCACATTCACGTGAATCATGCTGCAGTTCCATTGCAACCGAACTCAGACCACCTCCTAAGGTAGCCTTCGGTACCGCAGTGCGCATGACAGCTTTCACATTACCAATTTTCAAACGGTCAAAAGGAAGTCCCCACCATGACATAAAACATACATACATGTGTGTGTGTGTGTGTGTGTGTGTGTGTGTGTGTGTGTGTGTACCTCTGTCGTTCAGGCTGAAACTGGAGTCCATCTCTGAGATTTGAGTGCCAGTCACATCCAGTAGAAGCTTACTGGAAACCCCCATGCACAGAGACTCCTTCAGACACAACTCTACACACAAAACACTCAACATTATGGTTCATTAACAGAACTGAATCAAATGTGTCGTAATGAGTGTAGATTAAAAGTTTCATTTCCATATAGAAATAACAAAAGTGCCAATGCAAATCAACATCTCAGTAACTTACATACAGTAGAGTTTCATTCCCCGTTATTAATTAGTCATTAATCACAAATTGGCCTTTCCCAAAAACTGCCCCTAGACATGTTCTGCTGGAGCAGATTCCACAGCAAACACACACATACACTGAGACGATCCCTAATTAAACTGCCTTTTAGTGTTGTTTTAATTATATATAAATAACTGGGTCAATAACTGCAGCCGTTGTATTTAAGAGCTCATTAATTAGGGAGGGCGGGCACTTAATTAAGCAGAACTTTGTGGTTTTTAACTAATGGATTTGAGTCAATTGCAAACAAAAATGATATATAGAAAATGCAAAAACTGCACACAGTAGCTCAGTTCCAAAACCTAGTAAGCTGCCTACCTAGACAGTATTTTAAGAGTCATAGGTGTGCTCTCGAAGCGAAGGCGTTTCAAACAGTAGGCAGCAAAAAGCCTAATTTATTCAAAGGAAGAAGACAAACTGTTTTGAACCCTTGGTGAACGAAGCCTGCGTTTATACTACACGCTACATCGTTTTAAAATGAGTTCGTTGAGGATGATGTCATGGAAGGTCGTCAACTCTATCAAGTGTAAACAAACACATTTTTCACGTAGTGTCGATAAAGCTCTAAATAACGGACTAATAATATCTATTTGTTTAAATATTTATTTTATTATTCTTATTCGCAAATCATGTCGTTAGCTTAGCAACATATGCTAATGCGAAAACCATATTGGAAACCATTATACTTCATGTTTATTTGTGTAGCTATTTGGTTTCTTGGTATATAGACCGTTTAAGATCATTCACTTATGAGGTTTAATGATGCTTAGGATGCTCCCTTAGAAGGTAGCTGCCTATGTAGGCAGTAAACAGCATTTGTTTGGAGAAACAATTGTACAGAGAAGTAAACGTGGTAAAAGTACACCACACAAAGACTTTGTGATCACAATTTCGGTTCGTTCAGTAGTAATAAGTGCTGATTATTTCACTGATTTACCAATAAATATCTAGATTACTTGTTAAGCCTGAAAAATACTCTACAGGCGCTTCTAGCTACCCAATTTTTGGACGTTCTATAAACGAACTGTGGGCGGTCTGTGGGTGTGTCGCCTGAGGCTGAAACTAGAGGTGTAAAAGTGAGAGGGGAAAGACGCTGACCTGTGTTATGCATGGCGTGATTCCAGAGCAGTTGTGCGATGTCATGAGTCCAGGCTTCTCTCTCCTGGACACTAGAGGTCTGGAGAGTGAGACAGTCCCTGGTTCGAGATGACTGTCTTACCCACACCTCAAACTTCAGTCCATCCTCACCGACATTCTGAGTGAGACCCATCTCACCGGTCTGTGGAGACAGCCAGAAGGAGTGATGTAGGACGGACTGTGTAAATCTCAACAGCGAAACCATACCGTAGTTCACATGATCCGTACCCCAGCGGATTAGGGTCCATGGGTTTACACCAAACAAACAAACCAAACTTTGACATTAAACGAACTCAGGTGCACACCGGAATGCCATACTACCATACTATTTTTGGATTATATATATATATATATTTTATATTCCAAAATTTAACCATTCAACTGTTGAGCAACTGCCATCAAGATGCTAACCGCTTCCTTTTAATAAGGCTTTCGATTTAACATGTCAATTCAGTGTGAATAAATATTTAAAAATTAATGCACTCTGAACATAATCTGTATATGTATTTGTGTGTGTGTGTGTGTGTGTGTGCGCATCTCACAATTTGATATGGTACGTCTGACACCAACAATCATGCCATGCTTGAAATCACTGAGATCACAGTTTTTCACCATTCTGATGGTTGAAGTGAGCATTAACTGAAGCTCCTGACCCATACCTGCATGATTTTATGCACTGCACTGCTGCCAAAGTGTCCTGGTCTTCCTAATAAAGTGCTCAGTGAGTTTATTTACAGTGATGTACATCTGCATGTTTGAGAGTTAGCTGGTGTGTGTGTGTGTGTGTGTGTGTGTATACCTTTATGCTGTGTTTGAAGCTGTATACGCTGTATCCAGGGCTGGGTGTTTTGTGTTTGGTAAAGATGACATAATTCTGATAAAGGAAGATGTTCCTCACACCCATCTTCTTCCGTCGATTTCCACCACACACGCACAGCTCACCGTGACGCACCAGATCTCCACGCTCCGCCACTGGTATCTGATACACACACACACACACACACACACACACACACACACACACACACACACACACACAGTACAGAACAGAAATCACTCTGCATTGCATGCTTTATAAAACCATCACAAAATGCCAAAACCCACTGTGATTACTGCAATGCAAAAAATACATGTTATTATATAAACACCAGGTACTGTAGTATTTGTTGTGTTGCCCTACATCTATATGGTGGTTTGTCGACATAACCACCATATTTTATGTAGACGCTTTATTATTGATTTAATTTGAGAGTGAATAAGGACTTAAAGTGGAATGACACGAGGAATCAGATTCTCCTTGAACTTTTGACATGGGGGACAGAGTACTGGGCGGTGGCCGCTGGACAGGGTTCAGGAGGGAACAGCAGTGGGCAAAGCCATGGAAGGCTCAGGGGGCAGAGCTGCTGAAATCACAATAGGCGGAGCCACAGGGGGCTCGGAGGTTGGAGCTGTGGAAGGCTCGGAGGGTTCAGGGTCAACACATTTGGTTTCAAATCAATGTTTGGTGGAATATTCCTGATTTTCAATCACAGCTTTCATGCATCTTGGCATGCCGTCTACCAGTCTTTCACATTGCTGTTGGGTGACTTTATGCCACTCCTGGTTCAAAAATTCAAGCATCTCGGCTTTGTTTGATGGCTTGTGGCCATCCATCTTCCTCTTGATCACATTCCAGAGGTTTTCAATGGGGTTCAGGTCTGAAGATTGGAGACTGGTCCTCCATCCAAACCTTGATTGACCTGTCTGTGTGGCATGGAGCATTGTCCTGCTGGAAAAACCAATCCTCAGAGTTGGGGAACATTGTCAGAGCAGAAGGAAGCAGGTTTTCTTCCAGGATAATCTTGTACGTGATTTCACAAAGACGAATCTGTCCTATTCCAGCCTTGTTGAAGCACCCCCAGATCATCACCGATCCTCCACCTGTTCGTCAGATGGTTAGACGGAGACCTTGAGAGGCCTTCAAGCCACAGTGTCTCGCACACAATGTGAAATGTGGTGGAGGATCGGCTACTTAGGACCCAAGTATTGAGTTAGTATCGATACCGCGGTACCAGGGCTGGTATTGTAACAAAGTCAAAATTAGAACCCTACTATATAGATATATATTATTATTATAAGCTAATTTCATTTGTTTGTTTTACTTACTATTGTTTGTTTATTTTGTATTATTACATTTTTTGATGTTGTGGTGAAACGTGACCTGGACATGTTTTAATGAGGTTTACCCCGTTCTTACAATGCAATTCAAATGGTGTAACAACAGTGCTGCAATAACTCGCTTTTGTTGCATTTCTACTTGCATCTGCCACTTATTGAGTGTTCATTTTGGACCCTTATTGTAGATTCAAACAAGTCATGTTCAAACTTATGAACAATCACCATAGTGTCCATCAACAAGACACTGAACCTCATGTTGATGAACCTGCAATAATGGTACTGCAATCATCTGCTAAATGACCTAGTTTGTTTTTAAATGAGGCCGAATGAAGCTCAATTAGCATCCTGTTGACCAGCAGGAGGCAGCACTGCGGCAATCGACCGTTTCATTAAAAAAGACACGCTGTTATTCAGAGGTGTTACTTGGATTCTCACCGGACACCCCTTGATGACATCACTGGCTCGCAGATCCTCTCCATGCCTCTGGGCATGTCTTAGAATAGACAGGGCGGAGTCAGAGGTGGGATTGAGACCGCCCAGTTCCTCTAGTGTCTGACAGTACTGCTCCAGTCTCTGAATGGGGGCCGAGAGACACTGAGGAAATGGAGGGGCAGGAACAAGAGAGGAAGACAGCTTTGACTATAGAGAGAGAGAGAGAGAGAGAGAGATTCAAATCCACTGGCCTGAATCACTGGGATTGTTAAGAATGGGAGCTTACTTCTAACTGAATACTGCACAGTATATACAGTATATATGTGAAACACAATATCCTATGTTACATGTTTTGAACAGTAGTATGCTGAATTGTTGGCATATTATCTTATAATGAAATTGCATGTTTAATTTAGTGAGTGGGGTCCAGTTTTCATCTTGGAAATAAAGAGGTATTTTGCATTTTGTAATTCAATTTTGTGTAATAATATCTAGCCAAATTATACATTAGTTTACTAATGAATTATTCAGTCATTGGTTTCTCACCCTAAAGAAGTCAGCAGCCTGGCTGATCAACAGTGCGTCCGGCTCGGGTCTCATATGGATGTATTGGGAATATAACAGGAACTGATCCTTCTGTGGGACAGAGAGCCAAATAAGGTTCTGCGTGTGTGTGTGTGTGTGAAATCAATAGCATGCTTATTCATGTATTATAACATACTGCATTACACCTGAATACATGCAAGTATCTTCAAAATGTAAAAAACAAAACAAAAATGTGCTAATGTGCATTGAGCTAATACAACCGTAAACATTTGCTCACAGAGCCGCTGGTTCTCTTAAAGAGACAGCACCATTTAAGCGCTTGTTAAACATATCAATGTAAACTCAATTTACATTGTACTAGTGCATATAAACAAACATGTAACAAAATGTAGTTATATAGTAAGTGTAATAAAAGTGTAAATATAAATATTTAAAGGGACAATCATACAGTATTTTGCTAAAAATTTGAATACATTTTTTTAACATTGACAACAGCTTGTATCATGACTATAAATTTCATGGCATCATATAAATTGATAGAATGGTGAATTTGTGCTTTTTTTAAAAGTTCATATGAATACTTTATATATGTGAAGATGCCCTCTTCTCGGTTTGCTTAATATCTTTTTCAGTTTTCAGTTGCTTTACACTTACATGTCGTCAAAAGTCTGGCAAGGGAAAACAAACATATAATAGGCAATGGCGACATATAATATGGCAATGGCGAAGTTGTACGTAGAGGGTTGCTAATTTAAAGATTAAAATGACCTAAAAATATCACGAAATTAGTCCATGAAGCTCCTTTGGTTTTAATAAACAACAACCCGGAATTTAAGTAATTTTTCAGTGAAAATCGTTCATGAGTGCTATGGGAGAAGCTCGTTCACAGTGGCGCAAGCATGCTTAAGCAAGAACTTTCTTCGTTTAGTTCTACTGCAAATGACAGTCTGCTATATTCAATTAAACATGTTCTTTTGTGTACCGCATAAGAAAGCATGGGTTGTGTTACTCACGTATTTACTGAAGCAGTCGTTTTGCTGTAGTGTCTGGGAGAGAGCACCTTCCATGGCAGGCAGCAGTAACTGCGAGTGGAAAGAAGAGAGGCTTTTCCAGTTACAGAAGAGTGACTCTGTCTTTCCTCTCAGAGCTGACGGGACATCTGAAGATTCCAGCAGAGGCAGGTAATTCTCCTCTACACCTTTAAGAACAGCTACATACTGCCTCTCTGTGCTGAGCAGACGGCACCACTGTAAGTACAGCTTACTGTGATAAAGAGACACAAAGAGAGAGAGAGAGAGAGAGATGTCATTCCACTTGAACTTGTGAACAGAATAATACACTACCTGCATGGACATGTCCCGTTCACATCTATTGTTCTTTGTGGCATCATATCATAGTTGTTTTAAAAGTCCACTTATAATGTTTGTCGATGTTTCTTGCACATTTTCCACCCTCTCTTATCCTTAGAATGCAACAGGACATGTGATTACTGTACCTTTAAGACTTTTGCTAAAGCCCTCTGCTATGATTGGCTAATCTCTTTGCATGTGAAATGCAGCTTTAAGTCCAAAATAGTTTTTAAGTGCCTCATCCTTCAATAACAGTCTCTTTGAAAAATCTGCATAGGGCTGTGTTTCCATACAACTATGCAAATTGTAAAAAAAACGAAATGGGAATGTTATATTAATATTTGAAATTACACTCATTCTGCAGCGTTTCCTGGCAGCGTTTAATAAAACAATGTACAATCCCTCTAATAGTCTGTATGCAACTATCCCCCTAACAAGGAGGTCATTCAGCTGCTCAATCATGACAAGGTGGGCTCCTTCAAGAGAATGCACATAAGGTAATAGCATTTTTTTTGTTGAATTTTTAGAAATGCACTTAAAAATTCGATACATTTGGATGAAAACAAAGCTATTGCGACAGACTCATAAAACAGTCTCTGCTGAAATGTGCAGCTCAAACAGTTCTGATCAGACTGAAATGATTGGGAATCTGGTATATAAACATCAGCCACTCAAAACTAAAATCAAATAAAGGCAGCATAAAAGTAACACAAGTCTCCAGTGGTATCTATATCTTCACAAGCGACATAAGAGTTGTGGGTAAGAAAAAGATCAATATTTAAATCCTTTTTTACAATAAATTCTCTTCCCTGCCCAGTAGGTGGCGACATGCATGAAGAATGTGAATCGTCAAAGACAAAAGGCTGATTAAGGACTTAAAAAAAGGACTTAAATATTGAACTGTTTCTCATCCCCACCTATCATATCACTTCTGAAGATATAGGGCCCTATTTTAAGAGTGCAAATGTTAGGAGGGCCTGGGTATCTCAGCGAGTAAAGGTGCTGACTATCACACCTGGAGTCGCGAGTTTGTATCCAGGGCGTGCTGAGTGACTCCAGCCAGGTCTCCTAAGCAACCGATTGGCCTGGTTGCTGGGTGGGTAGTGTCACGTTGGGGTAACCTCCTCGTGGTCACTATAATGTGGTTCTCGCTCTCGGTGGGGCACATTGTGAGTTGTGCGTGGAGGCCGCGGAGAATAGCCTGAGCCTCTACGCGCGCTATGTCTCCATGGAAACGCGCTCAACAAGCCACGTGATAAGATGCGTGGATGGATGGTCTCCGACGTGGAGGAAACTGAGATTCGTCCTCCGTCACCGGGATTGAGGTGAGTCACTACGCCACCATGAGGACTTAGAACGCATTGGGAATAGGGCATGACAAATTAGGGAGAAAAGGGAAGAAAATCCACCCCCCACACACACAAAAATAAGAGTGCAAATGTTAAGCGCAGGGCAATGCGTAAAGTCATAAGCGCAAAGTCAGTGGGCATGGCCATGAAGGTTTGCTATTTTGCAAGTATGCACTAGTCTAGGCACAAGTGGGTTTGTCAAAATGGCTGGGTCAAGTACAATTTAATTCTGAGGTTCTTCTCCGGTTATTCCAGCATCTGCATCTTATTATATAGACCATTCCCTCAAGCGGCAATTATTTAAACAAAGACAGCACATTCGTAAGTAGTTGGTGGTGTAAATGGACTGTATGCAATGAATTAGAAGAATTCTCCATTAAATGATTATTATTATTAATCATTTTCATCTACTGACACACAAATCATGGCTAGTATTAACAGTATTTGTATCGGCACACACTTCAATTCTACCAGTGGATTTAGATTTTATTTGATTTATTATGTTCTGGTCACCATTGATTTTTCTTCTAAAAATCGTAATTTCATCATTTTGATGGCTTAACTATTATTGTAGAATGTGAAACATAGTCATTATAAAGAGTGAGTCCAAACTTTTGACTGGTAGTTTAGTCACTCACACACACCTTTGTGCGGTCACTCCGGCTCTCTCCACTCCTGTCCCTCTTTCAGTGCGGCTGAGCAGCACATGTTGACGTGTGAAGCCTGTATGATCTGCCACCTCTTTACTGCTGACCTCCACTCCTCTGATGAGCACTCCTCCTCCTCCAGCTCCTCCAGCAGAGTCCTTCCAGCCCGGAACGGCCGCTGCCACCCCTGCCATGAGGATCGGGTCTGTCAGCGTCCGGCGGCCCAGCCACGACAGCGGGGAGGACGGGCCTGAAGTAGACTCCATGGGTTTAGTCATGGCAACTGACCGGCGTGGGGCGAGAAGAGCCTGAAGGTCAAAACTGGGGTGCCGCTTGCGAGGGGGTTTGGGTGGGAGAGTGGGGTCTGTGGGCTGCAGCACAACAAACACCAATAATTGGAGGTCAATATTTGTTTTGGTGTACATATAAACACAGAGAGATACTGTGATCTACAGTAAAAGTACTGGAAATGGGTTATTGCTATCATGTTGCTGATGTGTTCTGGGTGGTTACTAGTGATCGCTTAAGCCCTGTTTATCTTTGATGCAGCTGCTTGTTCACAAGGCGTTCACCTTGCCCACTTCGCGCGGCCATGCACATTCCAATTTTTTATACTTTTCGCCATTTGTGCACACACTGCTTCCAATGGTGTATTGGACAAATTCGACAAAAGGGGCAGGACAGATACAGGTGAAACTCGAAAAATTAGAATATCGTGCAAAAGTTCATTAATTTCAGTAATTCAACTTAAAAGGTGAAACTAATATATTATATAGACTCATTACAAGCAAAGTAAGATATTTCAAGCCTTTATTTGATATAATTTTGATGATTATGGCTTACAGCTTATGAAAACCCCAAATTCAGAATCTCAGAAAATTAGAATATTACATGAAATCAATAAAAAAAGGATTTTAAATACAGAAATGTCGGCCCTCTGAAAAGTATAATCATGCATATGTACTCAGTACTTGGTTTGGGCCCCTTTTGCATTAATTACAGCCTCAATGCGCGTGGCATGGATGCTATCAGCCTGTGGCACTGCTGAGGTGTTATGGAAGACCAAGATGCTTCAATAGCGGCCTTCAGCTCTTCTGCATTGTTTGGTCTCATGTCTCTCATCTTTCTCTTAG
Organism: Xyrauchen texanus; assembly: GCF_025860055.1. NCBI lineage: Eukaryota > Metazoa > Chordata > Actinopteri > Cypriniformes > Catostomidae > Xyrauchen > Xyrauchen texanus. Next base: position 61,984,435 of record NC_068277.1, on the reverse strand, counting down.
CAATGCCCCATAGATTCTCTATGGGGTTCAGGTCAGGTGAGTTTGCTGGCCAATCAAGCACAGTAATACCATGGTCATTGAACCAGGTTTTGGTACTTTTGGCATTGTGGGCAGGTGCCAAGTCCTGCTGGAAAATGAAGTCAGCATCTCCATAAAGCTTGTCTGCTGAAGGAAGCATGAAGTGCTCTAAAATGTCCCGGTAGACAGCTGCGTTGACTCTGGACTTAATAAAGCACAGTGGACCAACACCAGCCGATGACATGGCTCCCCAAACCAACACAGACTGTGGAAACTTCACACTGGACTTCAAGCATCTTGGATTGTGTGCCTCTCCATTCTTCCTCCAGACTCTGGGACCTTGGTTTCCAAATGAGATGCAAAATTTGCTCTCATCAGAAAAGAGGACTTTGGACCACTGAGCAACAGACCAGTTCTTTTTTCTTTAGCCCAGGTAAGACGTTTGACATTTGAAGCCCATGTCCAGGACCCGTCTGTGTGTGGTGGCTCTTGATGCAGTAACTCCAGCCTCAGTCCACTCCTTGTGAAGCTCCCCACACATTTGAATGGCCTTTTCCTGACAATCCTCTCCAGGCTACGGTCATCCCTGCTGCTTGTGCACCTTTTTCTTCCACACTTTTCCCTTCCACTTAACTTTCTATTAATGTGCTTTGATACAGCACTTTGAGAACATCCAACTTCTTTTGCAATTACCTTTTGAGGCTTTCCCTCCTTGTGGAGCGTGTCAATGATGGTTTTCTGCACAACTGTCAGGTCAGCAGTCTTCCCCATGATTGTGAATTCAACTGAACCAGACTGAGAGACCATTTAAAGGCTCAGGAACCCTTTGCAGGTGTTTTGGATTAATTAGCTGATTAGAGTGTGACACTTTGAGCCTACAATACTGAACCTTTTCACAATATTCTAATTTTCTGAGATTCTGAATTTGGGGTTTTCATAAGCTGTAAGCCATAATCATCAAAATTATATCAAATAAAGGCTTGAAATATCTTACTTTGCTTGTAATGAGTCTATATAATATATTAGTTTCACCTTTTAAGTTGAATTACTGAAATTAATGAACTTTTGCATGATATTCTAATTTTTCGAGTTTCACTTGTATTTTAAATTCATCTTTGCTCTTAAATATTAAAAAAACTAGTGTCTTTACGATAGTATAAACAAAGTCTAAAGCGGGCACCCCAACTCTCGATGATATTCTGGGCAGTCAAATAATAGCAATAATAATAGTGATTTCATGAAATAATTCTACATAGCTTCATGTCCGGTAAGAAAAATTCATGACAGATCACATGACTGCAATCCAATTCTCCTTCCAAAACCCACTTACACTTTTCTTGGAGGGATGCAGTAGGTTTTGCAAAAACTTCCCTCCTCCTGGATTCACTCCCTCTTTCTTCTTCTCCTCTCCGGTCTTCAGCGTCGAGCAGTTCTGCGGCCGGAAGAGAGACGCCAGCGAACCCCATGACTGCATTCCGCCCTCTCCTCCTCCTCCTCCAGGGCACCAATCCGGCTCGATCTCGCCCTCTAACTCCCCCAAACTGGACGTACTGGAGGCAGGTGTCTTTCCTCGTCCGCTGGAGTCTTGGTCTTGGGCTCCTGATGGGCCCCTCTCCACCTGCAGGATTCGGCTCTTAAACTGAGCTAGTGTTTTCTGATAACGCTCCAGAGTCTGCGACCAGAGCTCCAGCAGAGCCCCTCCGCCCAGATCCAGTGCAAGAGCGCGAGCGTCCTGGAAACGGGACGGAGGGATGGGAGGGAGCGAGGAGAGAGGAGAGGATGAGGAAGAGGATGGAGAGGTGGACGACACCAAATCACACCACTGAGATGCCTACAAATAAATATTAGAGAAAACATTAGTTTTCATATGTTACGAAACGAATTTCAAGCATAAGTAAAATCATAAGAAGGATAAATTTAGGCAAGTGTGTCTACATTTTGGTGACTAATTGTGTATATCACAACATTGTTATTTTGGCTGGAAATGCAATGGAATATGGTTTATATTTTAAATAACCATGTAGTAATGCTTTCCAGTGCACGTAGGCATTATTACCAAAACTGAACAAATGCTTTGAAATTTGCAAACAAAGAAGAATGGTTACGGTTTAATAAAAAAATCTAATAAAAAAAATACATTGAACATATTATTGTTATCAGTAAAAACATCAAACTGATCAAATAGTCATGTGTCATATGTTGTTGGAAAGAATACAATCAGCCTATTTGTTTTACTCACAGACAAAAAATATATCGAGTAATAGTTAAGTATATGTCTGACAATTATGCTGGTGTTGCTTGTATGCCGCTTTTTTGCCAATAACTTCACGAAAGATAAATTGAACATAAAATATCACATACCATTATTTAGAGGAGGTGATTATCTTTCAATTGAGTCCACACACAAGATAATCAGATGTATAGATCATTAGATAATCCACATGAAGCACAATGTTACATATGACCACCAGGAGATGGCGCCAAATACATGATACAGACTTAATGATGACTCAAATGACACAGAATGAAACTCATTCTGTGAAATCTCATGAATAAAATCATGTCTGCATGCTTTACAAACCTTTAGTCATTGTTGTGTTTGTATGTGTAATTAGTTCTTATGTACAATTATTATCTTTTATTTATTTGGAGAGGCTTTTGGACTCTATTTTTGTAATGCTATAACTTTTGATTGCTTTGTCGTATCAACACAAAATATTTATAACATACAGTTGACATGATTGGGAAAAAACTAAACTTTTTCATTATTTACACCCAAAGATACAGTATATAATGCCAAATTAGAAAAACAAGAATTTTTTTTGGCTATTTTGTAGTAAAGAGGTGTATTTCTACTAACTTGACACGTGTTTCAAACTAATTTTTCTAACCTCGGACAATCTAATGTTAATGTTATGTCAATGACCCATAAACATTAAAGCAGTTATCAGTTGACACATTTCTAATATAATACACACTGTAATCCCACACAACCCAACAGCATGTGTACAAGTCTGCATTTACCTCAGTAAGTGTGGACAGCAGTCTCTGTGTGTTGTCCAGCTGCGTCCAGCAGTCAGACAGGCAGTGAGACATGTCTTGCACTTTCTCCCTGATTGGAGGGAGTTTATCCAGCACAGTCCCCAGACCAGCCCAGTCCAGCTCAGACCAGCTCTCCACCTCTCCCAGCAAAACCAGAGTCTCACTATTAAGCTCCTAAGAAGTACAAACACAAATAAATGGGGACATATCCTAGACTTCCGTTCCTTTTACAAGAAACTAATTGTAATCACTATATACTAACTCTAACCTAAACCAAACCAATAAAGACATATTTTTGAATATACGTACTATATAATTATGAATAAGCACATGCGCCCTATTTATGAAAGTTTCGAATTTACCTCCATAGACATGTTTAACTAACAAATCTGGGATGATCTGTTTGTGAATCCAGCTGTACTCCCAATTCACACAAATATTTACAAAGTTTTATGAATGAGGCCCAAAGAGTCCAACACAAACTCACTCACCATAGCAGATCCTCTGAGGCCCTTGAACTTGTGCTGTTTGAGTGACAGTCTGCTGAGTGACAGAGGAGGATGTTTATAGTCCTCCAACTGCTCCTGCACGTGCTCAATCTCCCGATCACACTGAGATAAACACAGAGACAGAATTAGAGGAACAGGAATCAGAGTCATATGTCATGCATTAGTCCCTTAATATTCACATTCACCTTTTCCAGTCTATCAACAAGTGCAGCCAATCTCCCCAGTGCTTCCAGGTCACGACCCCTCTGATTGGACACACGCACCAGGCGGTGAAGCGCATCATCGACGCTTTCATACAGGTTAGATGTCACTGCCAAAGCAGCCCTAGAAAGCAAAAAGATCAGACTTCAATCAGACCAACATTTGCAACCTTTTTCATGACATATTTCAAACGAACACCATTAATGTCCAGAAGAGACTAGATAAAAGTCTTCAAATTTAGCAGAAGACTCTTCAGGAAAAAGTTCAAATAAATTGATTCATCAGGATTCATTTTTATAGCACAAATAATCCACCTACAATATTTCAAATTTATTGGTCTCCATTCATACTTGCAGTCTGGGGATCTCTGTGCCAACCCTGACGTCCCATTGGCCAGACCTGCCAGCCAAGCCCCACCCCTCTGCTGCAGCTCCGTCAGCCGTTGGTCAGTGAGGATGCTTGTCATTAACTGTCTGTGTTTGTCAACACTGAGGGGAACATTCTAGAGGTGGACACAGAATTGGGCAGTCTTATAAATAGTGGGTCAAGAAATAGTCTGCAATGGTCACTGACAAATAAGGATGCCCAAGCTGATGAAAAGGAAATATCTAGACAAAAATACATGTGCCATGTTTTTTTTATTGTTATTATTTTTAACCGGAACCATTCAATACCATTATCAACACATTTCTTTACAAATATCATTTTTGAAACATGAATATAATTATGTTTTTGACTAGCTTGCCTTGTCAGTAAAGGTCAAATTGTCTCTTTTCCTGCATGTTGGTTACACCACACTGACTTTGATTTGGCAGGTAAAAGTTTTCTAATATTAATAATGTTTTAAAACAAAGCAAAAATAAAAGATCAAGCCACTTCAAATATTCAATACATGCTAATACAATCTACTCAAGCCAGAATTATAAAAACATCCAAATGAATATTAATTGAAAAATGCAAAGATGTTCATCTTAGAAAGGGTGTATTTAAGATAGTATTGCTGCTTTTATATGTTTTGAATAAATGATTAGATATGGACAAAAAAAACTAAATATTCAGCCAAATGTTTGCTTGTGTCTAATGGAGATAAATGAATAAACAAATATCAAACACACATATAGATTTAATCATAAAGTGGACACAAGTCATCTTGCCAACAACAGCTGTATTACCTTAATGCAGTCAGGAAGTGGTTCTGTGTCCATAGACTGTAGTGCGTCTCCCAGCAGGGTGAGGGCGCTGTCACAGCGCTCCGTCAGCTGTTCCAGACTCTGTGAAGAGAAGCAGTTAATGAGCTGCAGCTGTGGGTCAGGCCTGTGGTAATTCTTAAACGTCTAAGTTTATTGGTGCTGTTAATGGGTCTAACTTAATTCTGTTTCAAAATGCAAAAGAGGTTTTGTTGTGGCAAAGTTTCTAAATGTGTTTAACCAAAGTGCTAAATTTACACACCAAAATGCCACGAGTTCCTAATTCAAAGATTTTTTATTTTATTTATTTATTTTTAGGAGTCTTGGTAATTTAGTTTATTGACAGTGCAACAGCGACTGGACACTTTTTCAACTAAAGTATTTTTTGCATCGTTATGTTTTGTTACCTCAGTTGCCTGCAAAAAAGATTGACATAATTCCTAATTTCCTGTCCCATTCTTTGATTGGTTGATATTGCTTCATGATTGTGGGTAGTATAGTATTTCTCTAGGAATGAGGCATTTTAACACATTTTGTTAAAATGTTAATAAGACCTATGTTTTCTTAGTAATTGCACAACTCATTGTACATTATGTATTTAAAGCAGCAATTTGTAATATTTTTATAATTTAGTGAAATGTAACATTGCACATTTTACAGCATTTTGAACTTAAAGGTGTACTCAGTAACATTTGTACACTGATGACATATAAAATCAATAGTTTCAGATTCCATTCTAGAAATGTAATATTCACAGTCAGACATGATTACTTTAATCAATGAGTGAAAGTGTCCAATAACAGGACGGTTACTGAGATTAAGTGAATAGTATTCAGCTGGTCATGTGATTTTAACATGTGTGGACCCTCTCCATGTAGAATAAAACAGCTTTTATAAGGTTACTGATATGACTGGAGTCTTTATTTTAATGTGAGTGCTCATGGTTTCCTACATACATTACAATTCACCTCTTCAGGAGTTAAAATAGGTTTTTTTCCTCCCCAATTTGGAATGCCCAATTCCCAACGCACTCTAAGTATCCGTGGTGGCATAGTGACTAGCCTCAATCAGGGTGGCGGAGGACGAATCTCAGTTGCCTCCACGTCTGATCAAGTGGCTTGTTGACCGTGTTACCGCGGAGACCTAGCACGTGCGGAGGCTTTACGCTATTCTCCGCAGCATCCACGCACAACTCACCACGCGCGCCACCGAGAGCAAGAACTACATTATAGCGACCACGAGGAGGTTACCCCATGTGACTCTACCCTCCCTAGCAACCGGGACAATTTGGTTGCTGGAGTCACTCAGCACGCCATGGATTCGAACTCGCGATTCCAGGGGTGGTAGTCAGCACCTTTACTCGCTGAGCTACCCAGGTCCCCCGAATATTTCTTTTTTAACTTAATTTGGTTTATCTTAAATTATTTTTATTTTATTTCTAATGCTACTTTCTCAAGAAACTGTCCTTTTGTCCTAGTGTTTGCGTTTAAAGGAATAGTTCATCCAAAAGACGTTTACTTTATTTATTATTTCCGTGCCATAATATTGCTCCAAACCCATTTGACATTCTTTCATCCGTGGAACACAAAAGGTGAATGTTTAAAAAAGTTATAATAAACTCCATAAATCTAATATACCATGTAAGTCAATAACATCAAACCTCCTTGGTTCTTTTTGCTTTGTGGACCAAACTTCATGACATCATGTCGCAAGGACCAATGGGATTTTTACTTCCAGAACCCTACTGTTAAGCTTTTTTGCCAAGTCATTTCTTACCATTCTGAAAGCCAGCCAGTCAACCTGTGAGTGGTTAAAATCTCCATCCATCTCTCTGGGCAGGTGCTGCTTGTCCACAAACTGCTGAAGGATGACAGTACCTCGCACAGCATGCACCTGAGAGACAGTTAAATCACTGTTAATGTAGCTAATGAGTGTTATAATCTACTGCAATGCTTGAGCACCAGTCGCAGCCTTAATGCTCTCACGGGAACTGAAGAAACTCTCTGGGGAGAAAGAGAAGCCGGCAGACAGAAAAGCTTGTGCTGCCAACACACACTTTCTCATCTCTGCGAGTAAATGTAACTCATGAAATGATAGCTTTCTATGTGTTTGTGAAAGAATCCATTTGAGGCAAATGAGCAGTTATATCTCCTGTTTTATGTGTTTGTATCGCAGTAATATGAAGTTTTGTTCTGTATTATTTGAGAGGATACCGTTGGGGTGCTATTCCACTGTTGTTCCATCCGTTTCAACTCTATAATAACACCCCATTGACAATCAGTTTTAACCAACAGATTTAATATTTTTAATATATGTTGTATATACGGTATGTTATAAAGTTGTATATATTACTGTAATGTTCTGTTGAGCTATTATCAGTTTCCTATTTTAGTTTCGGTATCCAGAGACCAGTGATATATTTGTAAAAATAATAAGGACATTTTGTAATGAACCAAAATCTTATTTTTGCCTCCAATTTTTTTTAATATGTTCCTCGGAAACCCAAAAGTCAGATATTATGTAGCTTAAACCCTCTGTTGTATCAAAGAAATGTTACTGGTATCCATTGTAGTCTCTGATCAGGGTCAATTTGACCCCAGCAAAAACACATTGTGGAAATAAACTGTAAAATAAATGGAAATTAATAACTATAGTGTGAACTGCATGGCGTGTGAAAATTCATTGGTCTTTCTGACCCTAAACAGAACATGAGGGTTCAGACGTATTACTTCAGTGTATGATTATGCACCTCTATTCCATCCAGACAGAGCTGGATTGATTCTTCTTGTTCTTCAGTTAGAATAAGAACCGAGTCAAGTCCTTCTGCCACCTGTCCCTGTTACACATAAACACAAACAAAACACAAATAAAATCAATTCAAATCACCATCACACCACAGACGCACTCTCTGCACCAACTTACCTTGAAAAGCTTCAGTGCAGAGATACAAAGTTCAGACGGGGCAGACTTTCTGCTGTCCACTATCACAGTAAGGCCCTTCTCCCTAGCCATAGGTCTGTTATCCCAGAATAAGCACAGCACAGAACACACATTAGCCAAGAACAGGAAAAGGTCATGAGATAATGCCCTCTAGTCTGTAATTTAACTAAAGGCAGGGATTTTAACCCAGAATATGAAAAGACCAGGCCAACATCAACTTTGGCTCATTCAATATGTATGTATTCTCCCATACCCCTTCTACCAACGAAATGGTGCTGGTGACCTAATTTCCACTGACTTGGGAGCCAAATGATAACATAACTGACTACATTACAAACAAACCTTGGGCAGAGCACTGTAAATAGCTTTATTGATTATGGGAGCAATAGGAATTATTGTTTTTCTAAAAACTCAAGACCAAAATCGAATTTCCTGTTATGGAAACACACGGAACAATTTCAGATCAAGTGCCGGCACTCTGTCAAAGGAAAATGACCACCAGAGAAACCAATACATGTGATAAATGAAGGCGTTGGGAATGGTGACACTGATGGAATAACCGACCTGGTGATGGTGTAATAGCACGACAACACTTTGATAATTTCATCTGTGTTCCAGCCATCATCTGGGAGGTGACTTTCTGTAACAACCAATGCTCGCCCCAGTCTGTCCATAGTACCTAATTTAGAGTAAAGAGAATGGTATAAATTAATTATAAAAATGACAGATAGCAGAATGGGAAAATAAAATGTACAGATAACAATTAAAACCAAGACCATTTACCTGTTAACATTAGTTTTCCTGATTGCAGGAGATTGAAATCTAAGTCTCGAAGGTAGGGAGGGGGGCCTTTAAATTCCAAGTTAGAGGCAGATAATGATAAAACCAGTTCCTTGGGGGTTTGATCAGAAAATGATGTGCCAGATTTGCTTTCTGTAATACATTATGAGTTTGAATGGGAGTATAATTGAATATAAAGTAAGCAATGAAGGAACTCACTTGATGGGATGCCATTGATAAGCACTGATCAGAACATACCTTTGGCATCTGACTTTGCATCGCTTTCTGTGTCAGTGACTGGTACAAAGTCTTTGCAAACTTCTGAAATCTGATAAGCCCCCTCTGGTCGGCTAGAATGGTTGTTTGATAATTTGGTTGAGACACTTGGGGGTGCTGCTTTGGTCTGGTTCTTAGAGGCTGTGTGGTCACCCTTGCCTTTTTGTTGGAGACAGCGATTGGATTTGACTTTTCCTTTGCCTCCTTTGGCTTTCCTCTTCCTCCTACAGAGAGACAAAGGAGTGATTTAAAATATTTGTTTTGTGTTTACTGTGGCTGTAATCACTTGTATTCACTAACAGGTGGTTATGGGTACAACAAAGTGGTGGAAACAATGCACTTTTTGTAACTTCAAGACGTGGCCATACCTGGGAGCTCTGAATCCTCCAGTTTTTACTTCTTTTCCACTGGGACAAACACAATTCTCTGACTTCCCAACATGCTTTTCTCCAGTGGAACTCACACTACCTGATGGTGGCTGACTTTTATCTGTTTTCTGATCTTTGGTGTTATCTCTGTGTTTGGTTTTGCTTTGAACGCAATGTGATGAGTCCAACTGACTTCTCAGGCAAGTATTTGGGAGTGGTGTCTTGCTTGTCTCAGATCCACCAGCCAATTGCCTGTTTATTTTTTCTGTTTCCCCATGAAAAGCCAATGGGATGCCTTCATTATCTGAACCATTGGTGGGATTTACTAATGTTTCAATTTTACTTCCCCTTCCATCTAAATTGCTGGCCAAAATGTTATCATCAGAAACAGTGTGTGATCTTTGGTTGTGGTCCTGTTGTCCCTCCTCAAGATTCTCTGCTTTGTTCTTTCCCACATCATCAGTATCTATGGAACATCGCCTGATGGATCCCCTCCTTCTCTGACTCTCCTCCCGGGGCAGTGTAGACCCAGCCCCATCTCTCTCTTTTCCTACCCCAGGCCTCCTCTCCTTGCCCGGATTGTCCTTAAAAAGTGCCCTGCTTTCCAGACCTACTAGTTCTCTCCCACCTAAATCTTGGAATGGAGAGGGACATGAACGCCTCTCACAACCCAAATCGATGACACGTGGCATGGGCCGTGAGCTAGCCAAGTCCTTGCAAGACCCGACACCAACCTTTCCATTGTTGTTGCTGTCCTTTCGTACCAGACCTCCAGCCCTTCCCCCAGGTTCGGTTCTTCCAAACCCTTTCACTTTACTCCTCTTTAGCCGGATTGCTTTACTCCTTCTACACATTGGCAGTGTTTTGGTCTTACATATCCCATGCATCTCCAAATAGCGCTGTTTAGGATCAGCACCACCATCAGGGCCTCCTCGAGGCTCTAGCAGCTCAACATAATCTCCAGCGCCATCAGCTACGACGTGGTCACTGCTTCTGCGCAGGCGTTCTAATACAGTCTCAATCTCTGCCTCGTCCCCATCTGGAGGCAAGTCATCCTCTTCATCCCACGACCAGGAATCATGCTCTTCAGAAGAGGAGCCCCAGCCAAGGCCCAGACCCCCTGAGGGGTGGGACAGATCAGTCAGGTTAGAATTGTTTTGGAGAAGGTCAGAGGGATTGTGCAGTAGTTTGGGGTAAACCACCTCTTCCCATGGAATACGGACCACTCCGTCACATGTACTCACCAGACAAGTGTCCAAACATCCTCCACCTACATGGTAAGAGAGTGAGAGAAGAACTGAAAGAGAGGGTTTCTGTGCATCACATGTTTAGGCTATTCATGCTATATTAAGGCTACAATAATCTGTATTGAAGGTGCTTTAAGAATCATGAAACCCAGAACATGAGGTGAATTCCATGCACCATCCATCTTAAGGATGAAAGGTGCCCTGTAAGTTCTGTAAAAATAGGTTAAACCTTAGTATTGCCATTTTATAGTATTATCCCACTTTTTCCATCATGTTTTCTCTTACCTTCTCTCTTGCAGCCACGTTCCTTGTTGATGCAATGTAGCCACTCCGCAGTGAACACAAGCGGGTGCTGTGACTCGGGCACTAACACCTCCTGTACATTTCTCCCGCCAAGTGCGAGGCACTTAAGGGCTAGGCGAGGGCAACGTGTCGAGAAGGGCACCACCTGTAAGTAGAAGTCTGTACTATGCAAGAGTCTCCAATCCAAAGTGGACAGTTGTACTACCACCTTCTCTTCCAAACACAGTGGCCAACCAGAGTGCAAGAAGAGGCAGTCTAGATACTGAGACTGGCAGAGAGAGAAAGGCCCAATTTACACATATTAATATACATTTACATTTACACACATTTACCTTAATGTTCTTAGCAGGTGCTTAGTAGTTGCTAGGACATATCAAGGTGTTTGTTAGGGCTTTGCTTGGTAGTGCTAAGGTGTTTTGAGTGGTTTTTGCATATTTCTGTGTGGCTGCTTGAGTGTTCTGGGTGGTTGCTAGGGAGTTGCAAAGGTGTTCGGAGTGGTTTTCAGTGCATTGCTGTGTAGCTGCTATGGTGTTCTTTGTAGTGGCAAGGGCCTTGCTAGGTGGTCGCTAGGTTGTTGTTTACTGACCTAAATCAAAAGAGCTCACCTCCAATTCTCCATGATATTATTTAGAACACCAAAATACGTTTATTTAAATTTACACATGCATATTTACGTTCTTAGTAGATGCTTTCTTAATTAAGCAGTTACACCATGTCCTAATCAGGCACAATGCATGATACAGTTGATCTGCCCACACTGAAAATGAAAATAATGCACAGTGAAATGCAGTCACAGGCAATCAGAACATACTGTATTTGATTTTAAATATACAGTTCTGTGGAGCAGTATTTTGGACAAATGAAACTACAAGTTGGACTACCTAGAGCAATGCCAAAAAAAAGAAATGAAGTGACTTACAAACTCTCCTGTCACAGTTGGTTAAGAGAAAACGTCCTTTATAAATACATTTACATTTGTATTTCTTTTTAGGAAACATTTTGAATTTGTTTTTATGGGGTTGCACATGGCTAAGATCCAGATTTACAATGCACACAACAAGTTAATGGCATATATTAGGAAAAACAGCTGAAATTGAGAAATGTAATTAAATGCTAAAACGTATGTGCAATTGTTAGCAGATTCTTGGCAGTTAAAGGCTAACCTGCTACATGTAATTTCCTATTCTGAGATCCTCCCATGAGAAAGCTTTTACTTACCTTGCAATCGAAAGTCTAAATTCCGATTTGTATGCTCTCTTTTCAGTGTACAGGCCCAATTATCCCTTGACATGCAACCCCATCGCCCGTGCCCACTCATAGGACCATGATCATTATGTTAAGGAATCCACACCCCTTCTTCATCATCCACCCTTTTTCTCTAAAGCTCCACCCTCTGTTTTATAGTCTGTTGTTTATAGTCATTTTAAAAGATACAAAATATCTCCAGCATGTCTACAGAATAATTGTGAAGTCGTATTCCTCATTTCTCCAGTAAACACCCCTCCCATGTGCCCTTTCTACAACTTTCTCAATGTGCCCCAGTGTTTTATACATCTATCCCTCCCCCATTTCTCAACCCAGTACTCCTCCAGCCGTTCTCATGCCCTAGTCCTCTCTCTGTCTCTCTCTCACACACACATATGGGAAGAATTACTTGCATGACTCAGACTGAGGCTCTTGTCTATGGCAGCTTCTCATAGCGACAATAATAACAAAGTCAGTTGAGAATGTGTGTGTGTGTGTGTGTGTGTGTGTGTGTGTGTGTGTGTGTGTGTGTGTGTGTGTGTGTATAAATGTCATGTGTTTATTTATGCACCTGACAACCGTTGTCGCCGACATCATCGACTGAAGGAATTTATGACAGTGAGTGGAGAGAGAGAGAGTCACCCTCATACTGAAGCAGTATCAGGTAAAATAAATTAACTAAATTAATTTTAAAAGCCAAACGTCCTGTAAAATAAGGAATCGTCCCATAATGAGGAGAAAAATAGCGTTCTGCATTAAATCTATATGCGATGCTGTTTGCCCCATATTTTAGTGTCACACATCTAAACTGCCGAGAATGTTTCACAAATTGAGAGAAATGTTCCTGAAACACACACACCTTTTGTGTGAGTTGTGTGATATATTGGATCATTACACTTGACGGAAACGGCTGGGGGAAATATCAGTGATAGGTGAGAAAAACTGCATTAATTAAAAATAAATACAGTAGTACAGCTGGAGTTAAAACACTTAAAATGATTGTCTTAAATTTCCCTTATGATAAACACTATTTACTGCCAAAACAACAACACTTATCCAATGAGAAATATTGCTGCAAGCAGCGACACCGGGGTCAAGCCAATTATCAGCACCATGAGCAGCAAAAGAAGCTTTGTGACATGATTTTGGTTAGAGTCCGATGAACAGTGTATGAGGAGTTTTTTGTCCAGTATGTGGCGCTGTTCTGAAACTTCTCAAGTAGAATCTGGGCATGATGGTTATCATTCAGGAAAGCCTTCAAGAGTTATAAGCCAAAATAGCCATTTTTCTATCTCCTGACCAGTAGGGGGCAGTGCTGCAGTTAACCTCAGGGCCAAATGCTGATGACACGTACCAAGTTTCAAGAGTTGCTGAGATATAGCCTCAAGTCCAATTTTGCACATTCTCTGTCGAATTCATTGAAATGCAATTCTAAAATGGTATGGTTTCTCAAAATTCTGTGAATTTGTTTTTGTCGTGAGTGCCTGTAGATGATGCAGGCCAATTTTGGTGAAAATCGGACAATCAGTCCAGGAGGAGTTCGAAAAAGTAGGTTTTCAAATCATTAAACAATGGCAGACAGGAATTTTGCTCAATCACGACATAATTGGTATCATTGTTCTCGGCACGAACCATGGAATCTATCAAGACCAGACTCATGACAGTAGGCAAAAGGATAGGTAAAAATAGCATTATAATTTTTGACCACAAGGTGACATTGTCCCAAAACTTTTTGAGTCCCTTAAGAGCATGGTACCAAAGACACATACCGAGTTTCATAACTATACGCCAGTCGTTCGTAAAAGACAGCATTTTATTACAAATACAAAATGGCCGATATAGGAATTTGTCATATCGTTGGATTCGCTATACCCCACTAAATCTAATGAGACCAATTTGATAATTTTATGACAAACTGTTCAGAAGTTATAAGCAAAAATATACTTTTTTCCATCTCTCATAACCACTAGGTGGCACTGTTTCCGAACCTGAGCAGGCACCCTCGAGTCACGGAGCCTATGAAAAATAATACGTTTGGTATGAATACGCTAAAGCATTACGGAGATATACCCTCACGTCCATTTTGGCGTCCTCTTCATTGAATTTGTCGAAGCGCCATTCGAAAACAGTATGGTTTATAATTTTTTGTTGTTGTAAGTGCCTCTAGATGACAACCTGGACAAACGGCCTAGGACCAGTTAGAAAAAAAAAACTAATTTCAGAAAATTCTAAATGGCGGATACATTTTCATGACGGAAAATGACATCATAGGGTGCAATCGAATCGTCTTTGAGCCAAGGATTTTTTTTCTAGGACTAAGTTATTAACATAAACGTGAGTGCAAATTATTTCATAACTTTCCCACAAGCGGTTATATGGCTGCCATAGACTCAAGAGCAGTAGAATAATAATAATAATAATAATAGGAACACTAACGAAAACAATAAGACCCCTAAATACACTGTTTTAACGTTAAGCAGTTTCTCTCCCTTTCTCTTCCTGGTGGTTGAATTAAAGCATCTTTCATTTTAAGTGTAGTAGGGGACTGAACGTGTTTTTGCATCCGTCCGAGCTGTTTGTCAGTGTAAAGCAGCGTCTCGCACAGGAATGCCTGTAAATATGGGTCATTCCTACAATTCTGTCATTTAAGTGCCCAAGTGTGTGTGGCATTTATATTGTTGAATTTCACCCAATTACAAGTAGGTAGCCCTACTTATAGCGAAATCTCATTGGTCCAAAATAACTGTATATTTAAAATCAAATACAGTATGTTCTGATTGCCTGTGACTGCATTTCACTGTGCATTATTTTCATTTTCAGTGTGGGCAGATCAACTGTATCATGCATTGTGCCTGATTTGGACATGGTGTAACTGCTTAATTAAGAAAGCATCTACTAAGAACGTAAATGTGCATGTGTAAATTTAATTATTAGTATTTTGGTGTTCTAAAGAATATCATGGAGACTTGAAGGTGAGCTCTTTTGCTATACATTTCTGTGGGCTTCAAAGTAACATTTAAAATAATTGAAATCCTTTTCGATTGCAATGTCACTTCCTCATGTCCCAAAACCTGCACGTCAAACATCTTTGGATGAACATCTGAATTTTTTTGTAATTTAGCTTGACCAGTATGACTAATACAATCTTTAATATGTCCCTGTAATGATGAAACATGAAGAAACATGTTTGTTTTATTTTTCAAAATTTTTAAGCCGAAATGACCCATTTACGATATGTACAGTGTTGCAGTTCCGCAGCTCTCTAAATGCAGATTATGCAGTCTACAGTAACAGTAAGTACAGTCTATAGTAACAGTCCACCCCCATCAAATGAACAGGGACTGGGAAATAGTAAAACATTTATTTTGGTAGGACTACACCACTGGTTGCCAGTTTCTAGGGTGTTCTAGGCTGTTGCTGGAGCATTGCTTGGTGGTTTCTGGGTAGTTGCTAGGTGTTTTTACTGGTTGCTAGGGCATTGCTAGGTGTTTTCTAGAGTGTACTGGGTGGTTGCTAATGTGTCCTGTGTTTGTACCATATTGCTATGCAGTTGCTAGAGTGTTCTGGGTGGTTTCTAGAAAGTTGCTATGTGGTTGCTAAGGTGGGTTTTTGTGTGTTGCCGTGCGGTTTCTATAATGTATTGGGCAGTGGCAAGGAAATTGCTAGGTGGTTGTGAGGGTACTATTAAAAAAGGTGGTTGACTACTGAACCAAGTCTAAAGAGTCCACCACCAAGTCCCTTAGATATTCTGGTCCACAGATATTTCTTGAGTGCCTTTACAAAATTTTGTTTGTGTTCTACTGTAGAAACAAAATCGTTTCAAGTTTAACACGGTATAAGTGTGAGTAAATTATGAGAAAATTATCCTTTTTGGGTGAGTTATTTCTGAAACAAACACCAAAATAGGTGAAGACTTACACATGCATGCTGCTGTAGTCTGTGCAGAAGGTGTTTGGCAGGAATGAAGAAATCCAGAAGATACCTCAAACTGTCATGCTGATAGGTGGACTCAAGCACAGAGAAAACCTGCAACGCAACACAAACCTGTCATTTCATAATATTTTGGACAATTACAAATTCAATCTAGAAAAGGAATATTCTTCAAGATAAACTTTGAAAGACTTGCATGAGTTAAGCCTTGAAGTCCTAAAGTTATTGAGGCCTTTTGCAGTTTGAAGAGTGATTTTAGAGCTCTGTGTGTTCTGAATAGCTGTTAAGGCATGGCTTAGTGGTTGCTTATGTTTTTAAGAGGTTACTAGGTAGTTTCTGGTCGCTTGCTAAGGTGTTCTGGGTGGTTGCTGGACAGTTGTTATTATTGGTATTAAACAACACCAATATGTTGGCATGACAACAGTCTCACCTGAGAGAGTAGAGGAGGAGCGGTGCTTTCAAAAGGAGGATAGAGAGAGGATAGTGCCCCCTGCACGCAGTCCTCGACCGCCTCTGAACCCTGAAACAGACAGTTTATATTAACATAAGCTGAGAGAGACCATTCACATGCCTCAAAAACAATATGTGTGTGTTTAAACCTGACAACCGACAGCTTGATCTACTCCCCCGCCCCGCCTACACACAGACTCAACTTCCTGTTTTATGTTCCAGGGAGAACCTAAAACTTCCTTTGGGCCAAATGGTTATCACAGCCTTTTCAGAAAGTGTGTGTCCTGGCTGGTTAACAGACACGTACTACTTTTCCAGTAACATGCTACTTTTTCAGACGAGTGGCAGTGTAGCATGACAGAATGCTACATCCAGACTAAACAAATGACTAAGCAGCCATTGGCTCCTAAACTGAAACATTAAGGAGCAAAATGGCTGTTTTTACTCAACAAATCACAGAATTACACGATTTAGATTGCTGTTCAGAACCCATTAATCTGAGGTTTAATAAACAGTTTATAGTTGAGAAGATACTTTTGCATTCCCTTTTGTCTCATAACTGTTCACACCCCTTTCATAATTTATACAAATAAAAGAGATAAATTATTTTTATTTAGTACTGCTCTTCAGAATCTACATTACAGATATTTACATAAAGTACAGTGTGCATATAGTAGTGTGTTGTCTTCTTGAGCATCAATTAATGTTGCACCTCGTGTAATAGTTGTGAACAGGTCTCTCAATTGTCCTAAGTGTCAAATGCATGATCTCATACACACACACACACACACACACACACACATATATATATATATATATATATATATATATACAGTATATACATTGTTTTAAAATTT
This sequence comes from Xyrauchen texanus, assembly GCF_025860055.1. NCBI lineage: Eukaryota > Metazoa > Chordata > Actinopteri > Cypriniformes > Catostomidae > Xyrauchen > Xyrauchen texanus. The sequence continues at coordinate 61,967,082 of NC_068277.1, read as the reverse complement.
TACTGTTACCAGATGGCCAAGGCACAGAGACTATAAGAGTGCAAATTGAAAGAAATCCCAGATGCAGTTTATTGTGCTACTCCAATCCCAACCAATAATTGTAGGAGAAAAAAGTGGTACACAATATGGGATTTTTAATTGTAAAGAAGCCTGAAATACACATGGGACTCTTATTTTGAAATGTATGCGCTCCTCATTTGTGAGCTCGCTGACGGCTGATTCGCTAAGAAAGTGAGTCTGATTCAAACTGCTAACCTGAGCTCCTGAGTTCACACCATGGGTGATTCATTCAAAAGAATCATTTGGTCTCGACTCTCTCGCTTGGTTTGTTGTTGCGTGGGGTGCAGCGAGCTTATAAGAAACAGAACCGGTGAAAACAGGCGCGAGACACACTGGTGGCATGCGCTCAAAAGATGTATTCAATAAATCACAAGGTGATATCTGATCAAACTGCATCTTTTTTTCAAAATTTGTAATTTTGAAACGTGTAAACTCATGACCCCACACAAGAGATGAGGACTGCAGTCATATCAGTAACCTTATAAAAACTGTTTTATTCTACATGGAGAGGATCCACACATGTTAAATTTCATGAACAGCTGAATACTTAATCTCAGTAACCGTCCTGTTATTGGATAATTTGAACTATTACTCAGTGATTAAAGTAATCATGGCTGACTGTGAACACTACAATGCACATTTCTAGATTGTCCTCTCTTTCATATAAATTATTACATCTAAGTTAACACTCTGGGGTCGACAGACACGGCAGCTCATCCTGCTGGATATTTTCGTCATTACAGCGGAAACAACTTAAAATTCTCCATCATTTTTGGGTATACAGATAAGTGTAAGACATCATTAGAGACTATAAAGTGTCTACTTTTATTTGTGTACACCCACAATAACAACAAAATCTTGTGCTTTTGTAAAATAAAGAAATTAAAAAGGGTGAGCTTTCAGCAGTCTCTGTGTTCACGAGCATATTTCAGAGACACGTCACAAAGATGAACTGAAACTCCACGAATACTGATCACACAAACATGAAACATATGTTTGAAGAAAGCTTAAAATGTCTACTTTTAAATAAAACAATTCAAATTTAAAACAAATATTCTCTTGCAATGTAATCTGTATGAAACAAAGCGATGTACAGTTTTTACAGTTTTTACTGGTCTATCTAATTATGTGATCACACCCACCAGCAGAGAGCGCCATTCATACGCTAATGTGCTGAGACGATCAACGCAAATGGTGCACGCCCCGACTGTGCCTTAAAAACATCAAGTTCGTTCACTTTTAGGAAGATCGCACAATACACAAGTGAGGAAACTCCGGGATAGTGTGGAAGAGTTAACATTTTCCTCAGAAGAAGAGCAGGACTCCGATGAACTTTTGTATTTTGAAGAGAGACTTGATCCAGCCGAGGATACAATTTCGGACAAGTAAGTAATTTAGTTTTCTTTAGCTGACATGTTATTTTATATAAACATGTTCATATTTTACTAGTGGGACTGTTTCCAGCCAGGATTCAGAGTATTGACATTTGAAATATGTCCTAATTAGTAAGTTTTAGTTAAATTTAAATGCTGTTTCGGCTAAAGCAGGTATTTAAATTGTATGCTGTATTATATAAATATGATATGTAATATGATATAAAAATTATATGAATGTTTAGATTATATTTTATCTAGTGTTTATGCTGCCTCTTTATCATCAACAATGCTTGTGCTTGCAAATATGTGTTCAGGTTAAATGAGTAAAATGCACTTTAATATGACCATATTAGAAAATCAGCATCTTTTTATGATTTCTGAAGGATCATGTGACACTGAAGACTGCAGTAATGATGCTGAAAAATTCAGCTTTGATCACAAATTGCATTTTACAATATATTCAAATAGAAAACTGTTCACAATGTTTTTACTGTATTTTGGATCAAATAAATCCAGTCTTTGTGAGCAGAAGAGATTTCTTTTAACGGTAGTATAGGTCTAAAAAAAGTCTTTATGTAAATAAAATATATAGTCAGATTACTTCTTTTAACTCAAATTCATTCTCTATCCCTCAGTGATAGGCCCAGGGGAGGGGTCTTTTGTCTCCTCAGGTGTGAATCACATCAATATTCATGATCATTCACACCTCCTCACATATTACCTTTCAACACTAAAATTGACTTACAAAAGTTCAGTTACTATATTGTTTTGTATGAATGAGTGATCAGGATGATTTTTCACATCATTTTGTAGCACAAACTCTAGGCTACAAGATCCAGTTCTCAAAGGTATTGTGGACAAATGTTTAGTATGTGTTATATGGCCTTATTTCAGTGACTTAAAAATTTTGCTTTTTCAAAAACCTTGTATAAACGTTATTTTCTCAAGAATACAAACATGTACACACATGTTGCTTATATACATATTATTACATATTATTGTAGCCCAGTTTGTGCTGAATACAGTGTTATCAGACTTTAGCCATTAATATGTTTTTAAGCAAATGTAAAAAAAAAAAAAAAAAAAAAGGCCCAAAACACCCTCAGACCCCAGAGGGATAACAGCTTCAAAAGAAAAGATTCACAGATTCTAGTCATTGCATAGAGGTACCTGTGTGGCATGTTTTATGCTGAAATATTGAGTTAAATTTTGACATTAATTAGAAATCGACTAATTATCGGTTTTATCAATGTGTTTGGAAAAATTTACACTTTTCTACTATAGTGGCTATTGGTTATAAAATCCCAATTACACTACTGTGCATTCAACAGGAAACAGCTGTGTTCACCCCCAAGTAATAAGTAAAGAAATTTGTAATTTACTTATTTCATGCATTGATCATGTTAATAATTTTATGTAATTTGCATAACAGCTGTCCATGCTTAAAGGTGCTGTAAGGGGTGTTTTTTGTTCATGTAAATGTATGCTAAACAATTCCTACTCCCTGAAAGATATTACTGAGATTTCTCACCGGTCTTTGTGACCGCTCTAGACTCAAATAACAAACAAATATGTGTCCGCGGACAGTGACTCTTTTTGCCTGTCAATCCTTTTGAGCGTTCTCATAATATTGTAGTTGCAGCAAATTATTGAGGCTTAATGCCACCTTTATGCCATGTTGCTCATGACAGTTGTGGGTGTTATTTTGCTGCTGTTGTTTTTGACAACAACTTTTGCTCAGTGTTGGTAAAGCTCATTTGTTATATTTGGAGTGCAGGGTACGGAAAGAGGGGTCGTGGCTAATTCAACGGCTCAATTTGTGGAAATTCCAGAAGGGGTACAAACGCTTACAGCACCTTTAAGAGTATTCATGCTCAAAATTCCTGTGTAGTGTTTTATGTTTTACAGTAAGCTCAAAACAAAGATGAATGTGGAAAATGTTAAAGTCCTAAAACTGTTATATTAATTACATGAAGTGAACTGGACCAGTGTATGCCATTAAAAAGGGTTGAATTATTGTTGCCTATGTGCACTAAGTCTCATAAACCTGTTTAATGGTTGTTTAAGTACACTATGTTTCAATAAATAGGCTACCGTGTGAAGCCAGAGCTTCCAGCTGTTATTTTAACATACACAGTAACATTTTCTTAATAATCATTCACATAATTACAACTCTGGAAATAATGTAATGTATTTGTGATAAGATGCACAACTAAGCCTACCAGACAGGGGAATTTGTAGAAAAACTTTTGTGTTGTCTGAGAAGTACAGCACTGGGGTGTAATGTCTGTGTATTCACTTTACTGCTGGAGAGGTAAAAACACTGTACAAAATAGTGGCAAGTACAGTTAAACGGCTGTCATGTAATCTAGGCTGTAATATAACATAAATAACATTAGCAATAGTCAAAGCTTAGTAGAAATGGACTACATGTAACCCTGACTATGTAATCAGATTACCAAAAAAATCAAGTACTTGTAATTTAATAACATTCTTTCAGAAGAAGGGGTGTGTGTGTGTGGGGGGTACAGGGACTGACACATAGTAAATAGTTTGAGTTAATGTTTACTATTATTTAATGAAAATAGTGTAATACGCTTAAAATTAGATTCCTTCAAACGTGCAAGAAGTCATCTAAATTATCGGAAAGTAATCAGATTAGATATTAAAGTATAATCTAAATAAGATGTTCCTGATTACAATTTTAGCAGTGGAATTTGTAATCAGTTCCAGATTACATTTTAGAAGGAACCTATTAATTCATTATTCTGATGTTAAGAGCCCCGAATGGTCATTACAGTTGTTATATTTTCCTAATGTATTATTCCAATACATTTTGACATTCATTTAGCCTAAAAGCTGAAGTGTGCAATCTCTGCTAAATTGCAAAAATACCACCTTCTGCTGTTGATCGAACAAACAGTTACACCCGCCCCCAACTCACGCCATTGGCTGAATCAATGTTGATGTTTCGGGCTGGACGGGTATCTCAAAACAAAGAGAGCAATTTTTAAAAGCGTCAAAGAGTCACAGAGTTTATCGTTTCTGAAGAATTCATCATACAAATGGATTACTTATTGAATATCCCTGCATAATAAGACGGAATAGGAGAAAGTATTTTAACATTAAAAAATGTACATTTTACAGGTTATAATTTTATTTTGGTTATTGTTGTTTAAACAATACCGAAACCTTTTAAAACACAAGAATAGTATAACATAAATCATTATATTTATGCAAAGTTTCTAAAAACAACATAAATATGATTTACATATTAATACAGTAATATGTATATTATATTAAGTATGATTTATTTAAAAATATGTATCATTTATATTTGAAGTTTATTGTTGTGGTCTGCTGATAAAACCATAAATAATTAAAATACAAAAACAATGAAATAAAACTATTATTAAACACATCTATGATGACGATTTACGCATTTCCATTTCATAAATAATTCCATCCAATTAAATGATGTAATGTTTAACAAAATTTATAATAATTTAAAAACATATTTTATTAAAGATTATTTAATTAAATTTGATGACATTTTATTATGTTATGAAAATGAAATGCATAAATCTTAAAATTATTAAGTGTGGCTATATTTCAAAACAGTACATTAAATCATGAGTATATTGTAACCCAACACTGATGTGCACATGCACACGAAATCACACAAAAACAAGTAGAATTTAAATAATTCCTGCATCCATTCTTACCTAAATTGTTGCATTTAGAGCTACCGTCTAATAGTCGGCCAAACGTTAGACGACGAGAAGAGTCTTGGTCGGCCAAATTTTGATTGGTCTGTTGGTCGCAGAAAAAAAAATCCACAGGAAGTGGTGAAGTCACGCAGTCAGTGATGGACAGACATGATCGTTTACACGGCTGGTACATGCGGTAATTAATTATGTCAGGCAGGAAATATTGCAAGAGGGTAAAGGATGACCCCAAGAAGGTGACATACAAACGCATCATTCATCGACATCAAACATGGCGTATCATTTGAAACATGTAAGTAGCCTAACGTTTATGGAGCCAGAAATATGCCAAAATAATTTGAATTTGAATTGTGTACATTTGAATTATAGACTTTTGAATTTGAATTATAAGTGTGATTTTGCCAAATGAAATATTATATTGCATTTTAAATAAGTTTGAATTTGAATTTCCAATCCTGGACATTTCACATTTAACCAAATTGAACCAAAATTTTATAAATATGTTTTTTCAAACAACAAAATTTTGGTTCTGAATTCTTACACTGTAAATATCCCGTTTTAAAAAATACAGCTTCAAGTTTTCAAGATGAAGAAGAAATTCAGAACAACAAATTAAATATTCTACAATTCAAACTGCAGAAATTCAGATCTACAGAAAGTGGGTCAGAGGTCAAGCTTCCGTGTTCCACAGGGAAGAGTAGAGGGTCTCGGAAAAGTCGAACAGAGCATTTTGGCCAATTACAGGTCGAGGTGCAATAATTATCTGGCGCGAGCGTGATTCAAAAGGTCGCCATTCTGACCATGAAGTGGTTCTTAAACTTTTATGATTTATATTTTTATGGTTAGCACGTTAGCACATTCTCAGCACATGAGACATTTGTCTAAGCGGTCTCTGGTATTTGTTTTAGTATAAAGTATATTTAGTATGAAAGTGATTAGTATGCATAAGAGTAAGCATCATATATAACTCAATAATGAATTCTGCTTCATTCTGTGATCGGAATCCACATCAGATCCAAGTCGGATGTTATTTCAGACACTTGTTGGTGTTTGTATGTGAGTTTTGAGCTCAAGACAAGAACACCACGAATGATCATTCAGATGTGTTTGATTTAGCATGCGTGATTACATTATATGATTAATTTCATGCAAATTGTAGCTTATTGTATGGCTTACCATAAAAAAAAACAATTCAATTTGGTTAAATATGAAATGTCCAGGATTGGAGTTTAAAAAATTCTAATTCAAACCTATTTAAAATACAAAGTAATATTTAATTTGGAAAAATAACACTTCTAATTCAAATTCAAATTGTTTTGTCATATTTCTGGCTCCATAAACGTTAGCCACATAGCATGGCCGCTCGCGCTAACGTTAACCTAGATAAATATGCGCTATTAGGCTTATCCAAGTGTTCATGGGGAATTAAGGATTAACCTGCATTAAGGAGGTGAGGTACATAAATTAAATGTCCAGACAGTCTCTTGTTGGTTTTTCGCTTTGTGCGTGCACTTGTAAAATGTATATTTTAAAGGCTCATTATTATGGTTTATTATTTCTCTGTAATGTAGAACAGTGTTAACAATGTTGCTTATGACATTCTTTCTCAGCTCTGGAACTCAAACCATTTTCTGATGCCCCCCAAAATATACATTTAAGTAATTAAATTAATATCATAAATGTGCGGCAACTAGTCGAATAATGGCTTAAACTAAAGACTATAGTTGACTATCTCTGGTTGGGGCAGCCCTAGTTGCATTGAATTGCATGCAGTAATGTACTTATGTATATATTTAAAAAAGAAAAAAATCTGAATGATTTTCTCAAAAATGTGCTCTCCTTGTGTTTCATGAATGAGGCCCACCAACTGATCCTAAGAAGCACTGGTCGACCAGTAAACACACACCGCTACATATGATCTCATACATGCTGTTTATTTTACTTCTGCTATGTCGTCATAACAACCCCAAACATTTTCCTCTCATTGCTTTTTTCACTCACTGTTTCTCTGTCTTCCCCTTTCCCTTTTTAAACACTCATACTCTCGGTCTCACTCACTTTAACATCCACTGCCGTCTACCCCAGAATAACATCTGACAACAATTATGGTCGAAGCCTCTTCACAAAACACATATTATGCTCTCAGAAGTCTCCCACTCAGTGAGTAACGAGGAAAAGAATCAAAAGAGAGAGGGACGTCTAGGAAAGTGAGCCAGGAAGGCCAGAACATTTGGGGTGGTGGGGAGAGCGAGGAAAGAAAAACAAACGGAGAAAGAAAATGGCAGGAAAGAAAGTCAAAGGTAAAAGAATGAAAGACAAAATGAGGAAGAAAAACGAATGATTGAAATGGGAGGGTGAACAGATCACATGAGGTGGATAACAACACACAAATGCTAAAATACTGAAGTCAGTCTGGACTATAAATGCTGACTGTTAAGTTACCCTGGGTCAGTAACCAGAATCCTCCATCTCTAGCTTTCCATATACAGTCGCACAAACATATACCTGTATGCTCTTGGAACTTTATTTTAAAACTTGATCATGAATGTTCACAAACACCATACAGTCAAGATGGAAAGCAAGAAAGTAAAGTACATTTAAAACTCTCAATTTTAATCTGAATTTACTGGCTATTGCAGAAACACAAATGTGTGACAATCCTATGCGGTGACCACTTATTAACCGTCACAAATATGTGACATATGTATGAAGCGGTAAAAGTTTAAAAAAGTACCATAAAAGTACCATAAAAGTAGTCGATCTGACTTGCGTTTCACATTCCAAGTCTTCTGAAGTCATCCAGTATGTTTTGGTGAGAAACAAGCCAGAATTGTTGTGTGAAAATCTTGACGTCCATTGCACGTTCATGGGCGCATGAGAGAAACTCATTCACAGTGACACTAAACAATGCAAATTCTCACGTGAACTCGCAAGCCATCGTGAAGGAGCTTCTCTCACAGCACACACGAACGTGCAACGGACGGCAAGATTTTCACTGAAAATGACTTATATTTTGCCTTTAAAGTAAGTCACTATCAACTGCCATTGTATTGAAAAGACGGACGAGGATATTCATTAAAAGATGAAAGAAAACCATTTGGAAAGGAAGGAGAGAGAATAAATCATGACAACATTTTTAATATACAAAAGATCATTGTACTATAAAAACATACTGTAAGTTTCAGAACTCAAAACTTCCTCCTTAATAAAAAAGAGCATTTATTTAAACCAAGATGCAAAAACGTCTCGTTTGGAATTCGTGGAACTTGTGACATCACAAGGACCAAACACATCTGCATATGACTGCCTCTTCAGCAAGTCATCAATGCCTATTTTTTTGTCATTGCACCTGAGGGTGAATAAATTATTCGCAAATTTGCATTTTTGGGTGAAATATTTCTTCAATAATAATTTAAGTTTCCAATTGAAAGAATACTCAAGTGGTGAGTGACAAGTAATATAATAGATGTTTACTCCTCAATATTCCATTACATAATACACATTTAACATGTATTACACAATTATTATTATATTGGAAATTCTGTCATCATTCACTATCATTGTTGTTCCAAACCATACAACTTTCTTCCATGCACCACAATTAAGGGGATGCTAGACTTACACCCTGTCCACACTGGGCACGTCCATTGACATTATGAGCCACAACTGTTGTAAAAATCACACAAAAAAATAAATAAATTCTCAATAAATTACACATTTAATTACACTCAATGGATTAAAACCAGTAATAAGTTGGCAGAAAAGTCGCCCATTGTAACGAAGTAAAAGTAAAGAGTATAAAGTACCCACAATTAAAAAATCATAAAAGTGTGTGTGTGTGTGTGTGTGTGTGTGTGTAAAGGTATGCAGAATGTTGATAAAGTGTTATTGTTATGATCTGTTTGTGTAAGACAGTGAGACAATGATGCACAGCAACAGCACAACCTTGTGCTGTTATAACCCACATTTCTGCAGTTTTGTGTGTGTGTGTGTGTGTGTGTGTGTGTGTGTGTGTGTGTGTGTGTGTGTGTCCAGTACGTTCAGCCGGGGCCGGTGGTATGTCATTCTTCTGCTCAACTTCCTCTCTTTCTCAGCAGTGCCTTATGAAAGGGTCGGGCAACAGACAAACAGAGAGAGAGAGAGAGAGATAGATTGTTTAAGAACAGAAAGATAGAATCCAGATGCAGGCATGCAGGCAGATGAGAGAGATAGAACGGGTGAATGAAAGAAGGGATTCAGCTGGAACTCTCCCCTCTTTCTCAGGCACATTTCACAATGAGGAACTTCACCCCACAGAACTGTCTGCTCCAGCAGTTTCTATTGCCTTAAATCATGAACTAAGTGATGTCTAGAACTGGTCTACGGGCAAATAGTCATCATTTACTCACCCTCATGTTGTTCAAAACTAGTCTGACTTTTCTTCTTTCATGGAACACAAAAAGATATTATGCAGAATGGCCCTGTTTACATCAGGTGTTACGATACGTTGTGGGCGATCCAATCACAAGTGGACTGGTGAGACACATCACTGTATACATCTGGTCGTGATATGCTTCTCTTTTGACCGCTGGTGTTCGGCAAAGTTTAATCTCTTGTAAATAAATCAATAATAATTACATTAAATTTAGGCAATATCTCCCCAGCAAGAATAAACGTTTTCATCAATGCTTCTGATTAATACTGTGATGCTTTGCAGGGAAGCACTGCATTTGACCAAAAAATCAATCAAATAAAAAATCTATGAAATAATTCATGTTTTAGATTGTGCTGTGCAGATCTGTGTAGAAGTGCTTCGTTTGTTAAAAGTAATTGTTCTGTTTCCATTTAATAAAAAATCTATGAATTCATTTGATTAGACAGTTTTTAGATGATAAAATGCCATTAAACTTGAAAACATGCAATGACTTGAACCAGCTGGTGTCTCTGTGATTTCAGCAGATCCACTGAAGGATCCATAGGTGAAGTTCAACACATTAAACATGTTCACTAACCTTTGACAACCAGTCAAAACACCACATCTACTGTTCAATCATCTGAAACCTCACACATGCCTTTGAAATGTCTTTCATATAAATGACTTGATTTAAAATGTGTTATCTAATTCAATCATATATTGTTGTGTAACTTAAGTGTCCAAATACTTGATGGGGCCAGTGTGTGTGTGTTTCCATTGCTCTCACCCTCTCTCAACTGAAAGTGAATAATCTCTCTTTCTCTCTATTTCAGGTCTTATGTGGAAAATGCATCATCATCCAAAAACCACCATCAACGTCTTTTCATTTCTCTCAAAGTAAAACAGGCCTGCCTCTCTCTCTCTCTCTCTCTCTCTCTCTCTCTCTCTCTGCCAGACTGCTACACCCTGTCCCACTCACAAAGACACTCACAACTAAACTGCATCTTCACACACATGAACACTTAAACCTCAAACCTCATTCCCAACACTTGCTTTCATGAATGCCTCAGTTTGTATGTGTATACTGTACATGTCAACACAGTAAATAGTGTCTAGTGTGTGTGTGTGTGTGTGTGTGTGTGCGGTCTGATGCAGGAAGTCCTCGACAGCCTCAAAACAGTTATCACTCTATGGACATTATAATCATAATTTCACATAATTTCAGCATCACATGTCCAGTAATCTAGCATGTTCTGTATTGTACTAATATGAGAAGTGTTTGTAAAGCGGCGAGTTCACATGAGATGAGGGGAATACCTCATCCTCACCACTGCTGCAAGTATCCTTTACAAACATTTGCCGTGGTGACAATAGTTTAATATGCCATGTTCTTCAAACAGTGTTAAGAATTATTCTGTCAATGTATTTACGTGGCTCATGCTTCACCGCCACTTTTCGTTCAAACAAAGAGAGTTCAATTCCTCTCGACTCTGCTCTGAAACGAGTCACTGAATAATCTCGGAGAGAAAGTCTACATTGAGTTGTGCATACAGAAGTAAAAACACTCTTTACTCGCGGGAACTTCTCGATTTATTTGAGAGTCGCTTTAGATAAATGCGTGAACTGAATGAACAACTGAACTGAAGAGACTCACCATGATTCACTCGGTCATCCGGACTACATCACTCTTGATTCTGTTTCTGAACATCCACAAACACACAATCCCTTTAACCGAGATTAAACCGTTGCCTCAGAGTTTTGTGACAGTGTGAAATCCAGGAGTCTGATGGTGGAGAGAGAGAGCGAGAGAGAGAGAGAGAGTGAGTCACTCCCAGGGCTGGACTGGCAATCTGGCATAGGCCTACCGGGCATTTTCTCGGTGGGGAAAATTTCCCGCTGTGGGGCCGATCAGGGGCGGACAGGCCATCGTGAGAACCGAGCGGGCCGGTGGGTCGCCGCAAAAAGTGCCGAATGTGCCGCGATAAGCAAAACTGAGCCGGCGCGTTATGCAGAACGGACCACGGAGCCGCGATATGCAGAAAGGGACAGAGAACACACACACATTCCCAGTCCAGCCTTGGTCACTCCCATCTGCTCCACAACACTACAGTGAGTTTCAATCATTCCACTCTCTCTCCTGCCATCAAAACTTTTCCTTTGCAAATAATCTACACCGATCAGCCACAACATTAAAAGCACCTGCCTAATATTGTGTGGGTCCCCATCCTGCAGCCAAAACAGCAACAACCCACATCACAATTGTACATTGACCAGTGAGTGGTTATCTGTGTTACTGTAGACTTTGTCCGTTCAAACCAGTCGGGTCATTCTCTGTTGACCTCTCTCATCAACAAGACATTTCCGTCCACAGAACTGACCCTCACTGGATGTTTTTTTTTTTTTGGCAGCATTCAGAGTAAATTCTGAGTTGGCTGATTAGATAATCACATGGATGATTGTTGGTGCCAGACGGGCTGGTTTGAGTATTTCTGTAACTGCTGATCTGATTCTGAGATGCCGGTTGGCACTGTTTTGGTGGCACAAGGGGGACCTCATTTAATGTTGTGGCTGATCTGAGTATATCTATATCATTTTTATACTGGCGGCCAAAAGTTTGGAATTATGTACAGATTTTGCTGTTTCGGAAGAAAATTGGTACTTTAATTCACCAAAGTGGCATTCAACTGAACACAAAGTATATTCAGCACATTACTGATGTATAAATCAGCACCATCACTTTTTAAAAAAAGTCATTTTTGATCAGATCTAGACAGCACCATCACTCCAACACCTTATCCTTGAGTAATCATGAGAAATTGATCATTTGGTGCTAGAAAATCACTTTCCATTATATAGTGAAATTAAGCTTAACATTGTCTTTGTCTTAAGGTCAATATTAGGTCAAAAATGGCCAAAAAGAAACCACTTTCTCTAGAAACTCATCAGTCAATTATTGTTTTGAGGAATGAAGGCTATACAATGCTTGAAATTGAAATAGATTTCATACAAAGGTGTAACTTTAGTCTGCAAAGACAAAATACAACTGTCTCTAAGAAGGGCAGAACGAGATGTGGAAGACCAGATGTACAACTAAACAAGAGGATAAGTACATCAGAGTCTCTAGTTTGAGAAATAGATGCCTCACATGTCCTCCTCTGACAGCTTCATTGAATTCTACCCGCTCAACACCAGTTTCATGTACAACAGTAAAGAGAAGACTCAGGGTGCAGGACTTATGGGAAGAATTGCAAAGAAAATGCCACTTTTGAAACAGAAAAACAAAAAGAAAAGGTTTGAGTGGGCAAAGAAACACAGACATTGGACAACAGATAATTGGAAAAGAGTGTTACGGATCTTAACCCCATTGAGCTTTTGTGGGATCAGTTAGACTGTAAGGTGCGTGAGAAGCGCTCGACAAGACAGTCACACCTATGGCAAGTGCTACAGGAAGTGTGGGGTGAAAGGTCACCCGAGTATCTGGACAAACTGACCGCTGGAATAACAAGGATCTGTAAATATGTCATTGCTGCATATGAAAGATTTGATGAGAACACTTTGAAGTAGTTTAAGAAGTTTTGAATTTTTTTTCCAAATTGTAATAGTAATTTTTCATGTTATTAATGTCCTGACTATACAGTGTGATCAGTTGAATGCCACTTTGGTTAATAAAAGTATACATTTCTTCCCATGAGAGCAAAATCTGTACATTATTCCAAACTGCCAGTGTGTGTATATATAAACCAGTAGCTAATAGAAACACATAAAATTGCCTCCATCTAGTGGTCAAAAACAGGTATAGATTATAGAAGAAGTGAAGGAAATAATGTAGAGGAAGAGTTAATACAAAAATGAAAATACTGTCATCATTTACTCCCCCACACACACACACACATTGTTAATATCAAATTCAGTCTCAAGCTATTTCTTTAAAAGGTTAGAATCTCTAAAGGGTCAATAATTGCCAATGCTGTGATATTGTGACACTGTGATGCTGTTTAGTAATTTCCCATATTTCGATAAATGCTTCTGTAAGATTTATTTTGCCACAACGGTTTACAGAGAATAACACTGTATACAAACTAGAAAGATTGATGAAACCGTTGAACTGTCTCCATCTGGTGTTGGAAAATAGATAAAAAAGGACAATTTTGGTCAGCATTCATCACAGATTCAAAGAGTATAATTTATTTTCACATACAATACAGGTTTAGTTTGTGAAATTGGTTGATTTATACATATATACTCACAATCTAGGAGGAACTTCTTAGCGACATCTTCCAGTTATTATCACAAGTTCAATGCTAAATGCCTTAAAGGAGTTTATATTAAAAATAGAAAATCACATTTTCCACGATCTTTGAAATAAAACTTAAAAATTAAATGTACTATGAAAATGTACTATATCATTCAGAACTCCAGTCTGATAAGACCATTATTTGGGGAAAAAAAGTATCTTTCCAAAAGCATACAATACTTACCAAAGTATACAATGTGGACAAAAAGGATGTGGCTAAATCCCAAAGTGTATAATATGGTCTTGTATAAGTATACAAGAAATAATTACAAATAATAATAGCATGGTTGTTTTGATTCAAATTAATTTTGGGTTAAATGGCCCTAACACTTGGGACAAAAGACTATAGTGATCTAGTATAGATAGGGACAAATGTTATAAGGCAAAACGTGTTAACTTATGTGCAAATACTTTTGAGACAGCACTATGCTTTTTTGAGTTACAAATTAAGATAATACAAAATAGCCACTTTAGAAAGGGTGCACAATTTCCTGTTTATTTCAATCACATTTGGAATTTCATAACATCTTAAGGATTCCAATAACCAATGAAATTTGTCTAAAAAAATAATAATAAAACAAATAAATAATTCTCATTAGCTACACAAATTTGCAACTTTTTAAAGTAATGAAATATGGTGGGTTTTTTTCCAGCTATTTAGTGTTTGGGGAAAAAATCTAATCAAAAGTGCCCTTTACCCATTGAACTCTATATTATGACCTAAATGCAAACATTGTCAAAACCTGTTGACCAGGCATTTAATGTGATGCAGGTGAATAGTAATCATTTTAAATATTATTATGCCAGGCAATAGTTTTTAATCTTACTATGATCTCTTCCTGTATCTTTACATTAGAAACATTTCTGAAAATACAGAATTAGATGAAGTACATACTCTGTAATGCTTATAATCTCAAACACATTTAAGCAGTTATGCCTTTTTCATTAACAAGCAAATGCAATGCTATTCAATTATGGCAATACAATTGTAACAATAATGGCAATACACACATTGTTATGAAATAACATTGTGATGGCTTTATTAAAGACCAGTATATATATATATATATATATATATATATATATATATATAACACTTCAATAAACAACAATTATTAAATTGAAATAATATACGTAATACAAGAAAAAACAGCAATACAATGGTATGATTGTATTAACTAGAACTTTTCAGTTGCGGTATAGTGAAATGTTTTTTTTCTTTGTGATTAGGGCTAGGTTTAGGCAGGGGTGGAAAGAGTACTGAAAAATCATACTCAAGTAGAAGTACTGTTACTTCCCAAAAGATTTAGTGTGAGTAGAGTAAAAGTAGCTGTCCCAAAAAGTACTCAAGTAAGAGTAAAAGAGTAGGGTGGAAACGTGGAAGGCGGAGCCATTGGATGCTTGAGGGGTAAAGCCGTGGAAGGCGGAGCCATGGTAGGCTCGAGGGGCAAAGCCGTGGAAAGTGGAGCAAAGTCTCAGAAGTGACCTCCGTGGTCATGGACATGGACAGTCTCGGGAGTAACCTCTGTGGTCGTGGGCATGGTCTGAGACTTAGGAACGGCCTCTGTGGTCGTGGGCGTAGACTGAGACTCACGAATGACCTCTGTGGTAGTGGGCATAGGCGGAGGCTCAGAGACGACCTCTGTGGTTGTGAACATGGGCATAGTCTCGGGAACGACCTCTGTGGTCATAGGCATGGACATAGTCTCGGGAATGGCCTCTGTGGTCGTGAACACTGGCAGAGACTTGGAAATTACCTCTGTGGTCGTGAACACTGGCAGAGACTTGGAAACGACCCCTGTGGTCATGAACACTGGTAGAGACTTGGAAACAACCTCTGTGGTCGTGAACATGGGCATAGTCTCGGGAACGACCTCTGTGGTCATAGGCATGGACATAGTCTCGGGAATGGCCTCTGTGGTCGTGAACACTGGCAGAGACTTGGAAATTACCTCTGTGGTCGTGAACACTGGCAGAGACTTGGAAACAACCTCTGTGGTCATGAACACTGGTAGAGACTTGGAAACAACCTCTGTGGTCGTGAACACTGGCAGAGACTTGGAAATGACCTCTGTAGTCATGGGCAGAGATTCGGGAATGACCTCCGTGGTCATGAAAACTGAGAGAGACAGGCTCTAGGGCAGACGATGCTGGCAAAGCAGGCTCTGTGACAGACAAAGCTTCCAGCTCATTGGCTGTTGCAGGCGTGGGCGTTGGCTTGTTGGCCGTGGCAGGTGTGGGTGTCGGCCTTGGCAGGTGTGGGCGTTGGCTCATTGCCCGTGGCAGGCGAGGGCATTGGCTTGTTGGCCGTGGCAGGCAGGAGTACTGACAAGCTGTGAGGAATGGTCTTTGTGACCCTACACATCGACATCAATAGTGTGTAATTCAACTTGGAGACTTCAAGCAGGTAGTCGTGGAAGGCAAGGCTATGACATGGCATGGAACCAACTCAGACTTGATTGGGACATGGTGCGGAGCAGACTTAGACTTGACTGGAACATAGCATGGAGCAGATTCAAACTTGACAGGGACATGGAATGGAGCAGGCTGAGCCATGGCTGTGACAGGGCACAGAGCAGATGGAGGCATGGCTGTGACATGGCATGGAGCGGACTCAGGCATGGAAGACTTGGAAACCAGAATCAGGATTGATTGAAGAGGATCAGATGAAGTGAATGTCTCTAATATTAACTCAACATGCAGTGCATCCGAAAAGTATTAACAGCACTTCACAACACATTTTGTTATGTTACAGCCTTATTTCAAAATGGATTAAATTCATTATTTTCCTCAAAATTCTACAATAATACCCCATAATGACAATGACAAAGATCCTGTTTCCACTGATCATCCTTGAGATGTTTCTACAACTTGATTGGAGTCCATCTGTGGTAAATTCAGTTGATTGGACATGATTTGGAAAGGCACACATCTGTCTATATAAGGTTCCACAGTTAAAAGTTCATGTCAGAGCACAAACCAAGCCATGAAGTCCAAGGAATTGTCTGTAGACCTCCGAGACAGGATTGTATTGAGGCACAGATCTGCAGCATTGAAGGTCCCAATGAGCACAGTGGCCTCCATCATCCATAAATGGAAGAAGTTTGGAACCACCAGGACTTGAGCTGGCCGACCGGCCAAACTGAGCAATCAGGGGAGAAGGGCCTTAGTCAGGGAGGTGACCAAGAACCCGATGGTCACTCTGACAGAGCTCCAGCATTTCTCTGTGGAGAGAGGAGAACCTTCCAGAAGAACAACCATCTCTGCAGCACTCCACCAATCAGGTCTGTATGGTAGAGTGGCTCAGTAAAAGGCACAGTATTCCTCCCACGTGTAATCTCCGGTCGCCGACAACTCCCTCCACTGGTGTGCAATGAGACCGATAGAGTACATGGACTTCAGGGTTGAGTTGTAAAAGTCTGTGCACTTGGAAAGGACACAAAACAGGTGGGAATATTCCAGGACAGGTAAATTCCCTCGGGTCAACTGAATGAAGGGTTCAATTTCGGTAGGTCAGTTGCTCTGTTACGAGGAGGGAGGTCACAGGAGCAGGATCTAAATGCAGCTTAAAAGTATTTAATAAAATAAACAAAGTACAGATTAACGGTAAAAACACAGGAACAGAGAAAACATTAACAATGGGAACGGGTCAAGAACATGAGGTCAAAACACATAACAACTGATAAAGAACAAGCAAACAACAGGGCATTATATACACAATGACAAATTAGTTAAGGAAACACAGGTGTTGAGGGCAAGGTATTATTGTAAGTGTAGTCCATGGGAAACAGATGACAGGGGCAAAAGACAAGGCAAACAACAGAGAATCATAACATTGTTGTACACTTTGATAAATAAAAGTCCACTTTGGGAACTATGGTTTCAAATTCTATATCCCTGGATTGCTTTGCCTGAATAATAACTTTAAGGTATATTTTTATCGCTCATGTTTTGTGTGTTTTGTCAACAGTTTTGTAACTTGAGAGACTGAGCGTGATCCAAATATATTTTCTACCAATTATGGAAGGTTTTCTAGAAACATTATACATTAAATATATATTATTTTTTTTAGAGTTATAAGCTATTACTTTTGGGAATGCCATTTAATCATGAATTCCTTAAAAATGCCTTCAGGGTGTAAGACATGAGTTTAGAAATATGATTAAAATCACATATTCTGTGGGTCACATGATACGCTGTGAGGAGAAGCAGTGTGATAGCCGAGCTCCCTGATCGTTTTCGGCAAAGTCTCGTTAATAATGATCTAATGTCCTGAACAAAAGCGTGAATTGTGTGCTGAGAATTTCCTTTTCTGATTTGTGGTCTTTATCTCCAGGCAGCAAGAGTATTCTCCACTCAAAACCAAAAAAGAAGACGCCGGTTAAG
The DNA here is from genome assembly GCF_025860055.1 of Xyrauchen texanus. Classification (NCBI taxonomy): domain Eukaryota; kingdom Metazoa; phylum Chordata; class Actinopteri; order Cypriniformes; family Catostomidae; genus Xyrauchen; species Xyrauchen texanus. The sequence continues at coordinate 61,948,845 of NC_068277.1, read as the reverse complement.
TGGCCTGCGCAAACACAATTTAACATGGTGTCAGTTACTGATGTTCTGATGTACTGATTGCCCAAATCAGCGAAGGGGTGATTGATAACTAAGTTTACTTTGGACAAGAGAATAGATGCAATGACATTTTCCATTAATGCTTTGTGTGAAACGATTACCTCTGCAGAGAAAAAGCTTGACGAAGCTGAGAAACGTATCTCGGATAACGATGACACACTGGTTCAAGTAAGTAAATGATTAGCCTGAATGGAAAGTTGCCTTAAGACTGCACTCAAAAGATTGGAAGACAAGAGAACAGGTCTCGGCGCTGTAAAATCAAGATTATCAATCTCCCTGAAGGCACAGAGGGGAGAAATCCAAAATACTTTTTTGAGACCTGGCTGCCCATCCTGCTGAAGCTGGATACTAAAAAGGGCTGAGTCAAAATTGAACGCACACCGCACCGCACCGCAGCCCAGCACAACGCCACATGGATAAAGGTGGTAAGCTGAGGGTGGTCTACATTCATCTACACCATTACGAAGATAAATATGCCATAATGCAAAAGTTAGGAAATTACAGCAGCTCATGTTCGAGGATGATTGAGTTCACATCTTCGAGGACTTCTCGCCGGGTGTCCAGTCTAAGAGTTCGGCAAGGTTAAGAAGAGGCCTCTTGAGCTTGGCATCACTTGCATGAAGATGTTCCCTGCAACTCTGAAGATTTCTTCAACTCTTCAACGAATAATTTCCCAAAAATTGTTTAAGTCACCGAACGTTGTGGCTGAATTCCTGGATGGAATACATCTAGATAACCTGAAGATTTCTTCAACTCTTCAACGATTAATCCACACAAATGATGGTAAAAAGGGGGATTTTCTGAGGAGGGCCCTCAACATCACTTATGTGCTAAAGATGGACCTTATATTCAAGATTTGAAGACTTTGCCAAGGTTTGGAGAGTTCAACTTCCTATCTCTTCTGCTAAAGTCAATGTTAGTGAGTGTTTAGGCAAGGAGAAGGTTGTCTGTCACCTTTCCCTTAATTTGGTTGGGAGGGTTTAATTGTTTTATTTAGTTCTTGAAGTATTTATGATGTTCACATTCATGTTTATTTTTGGGGAAATATATATATATATGTATATATTTCTTTCCTTTTACATTATGACGGCTGTGAACGAATACATAGTGCTGTATTTTGGGCTTGCACTTGTATGTCAATTATTTCTTAGGACTAAATTTAAATGACTTTCTCTTCTATCAGAGTCTGCTCTTGGTATGTAAAAATAGTTAACAATTTTTCTTAAGTTACTTGAAGAATGAAAATGTGTACATTGCATTGTTTCAAGAAACACATATGACTGATAAAAAACATGAATCGCTAAGGAGAGAATGAGTTGGGCAGGTGTAATATTAATACCAATTTTAGTACAAGCAATTAAAGGCATCATAAGTGATCTGAATTTTGTTGATGTTTGGCACACATTTCACGCCTTAGATAAAGACTTTTTATTCACATCCTCAAAATTCTTATTCTAGAATGATTAGTTTATTAGATAATTGTAAGACTGGTTCAGTTCATATGTCAGACTATCCACCTATCTTTTTAGATTGTGTATTATTGGATATTTCTATAAGCAGGACATTCTGGAGATTTCACCCTTTACTTTTAAATGACCCAGAGTTAAAAAAAAAAAAATGGAATCAGATTTTCTTTTATTTATTTTTTTAATAAATGACTCATCTGATTTCAACACAGAAGTCTTGTGGGATACAGCAAAAGCATTTTAAGGGGCTGAATTATTTCTTATTCATCTCATAAGAAGAAACATTATTTGTTACAGCAGCAACAATTTGAGGATAATTTAAAAGACACAGAAAATTAGCAAAAATCCAACCCAACTGAATTCAATCTAAAGAAAATAAATAGTTTAAAAGCTGCACTTAATTCTATGATGTCAGATTGCCACGATGATGACAACACAGAGGGTACCCAAATGCTGGGACTTTGCAAAAATAAAACAGTAACCAATGTATCCAAAAATGGAACAGAAGAAAAAGGTACAAGCCAAAACAAAGATCTAAAACAAACAGAAATAACTTCAATAGAGAACAATCATGGGTTGAAGACAAACAGGATAGAGACTGGAATATCTCTGAAGTCTAGACAGAGAGTGCTGGGCATGTATGTGTATATGTAGTGTGTGTGTGCTGATTAGTGAATGGGGAACATGTGTGGAGTACTGATTAGTCAGTGGGGAACAGGTGTGGAGGGAAAACGTGGTTCAATTGTCCGGGAAGGTATCAGGGAGAGCAGAGACTGATGAGGGCATGACCATACCCCCCCCCCCCCCCCACCACCACCACAGACTGATCTGGAGGCCTGGAACTCCCGACGCTGTGGTCTAACCTGCGGACAAGGATTGGTCTGGGTGATTCAGGTGGAATTCAGTGAGGAAGGCCGGGTCGAGGATATTGTCTTTGCGAACACATGACTGCTCCTCAAGACCATACCCCTCCCAGTCCACAAGGTACTACGACCGGCTCTGCCGACACCAAGAGTCCACAAGGGTCCTGACTGCATACACCGGACCATCCTCCAGGAGCACCGGCAGAGGAGGGGTACACTACTCATTTGAATCAGGAGAGGAAGGAGAGAGAGAAAGCTGGTTAGTTTTTAATAATGAGATATGGAAGGTGGGTGCGATACAATAGTGTGGAGGGAGTTGGATACGGTAAGTGATTGTGTAGCATATGTAGACCTATGTAGCGGGGACTTTTTTGATGATAGTTGGAGTTTGATGTCTTGGGTGGAGAGCCACATGTCTGCGATTGCCGGGTATCGGCGTGAGATTTCTGCCTCCCGATAGCTCACTGAAGGCAGATGTGGGTTTCCAGACCCTCTCACTAGTCTTAAACCAGTAGTCTACAGCTGGAAACTCGGATGGCTCACCCGATCAGGGAGCGGAGGTTGGTAGCAAAGGATGCACTGAAAGGAGGTGAGTCCCATGGAGGGATGGTACAGGGAGTTCTGGGAATACTCTGCCCATGGGAGGAAGCGGCTCCAATCATGCTGGTTCTGGTTGCAGAAGGTCCTAAGGAATCTGCCTATCTCCTGGATCTGTCTCTCTGTTTGGCCATTAGTCTGAGGATGGTACCCAGATGATAGGCTGACTCCAAGGCACTCCACACTCTAAATGTGAAATGTGGTCTCCTGTCTGACACTATATCTTCTTGAAGGCTGCAATTTGGGAAGATTTGATGGAAGAGTGCTTCCGCAATCTCAAGTGCCATTGAGAGACCTTTGAGTGGGATGAGACAGCATGCTTTGGAGAAACAATGAACTGCAACCACAATGAACTTGAAGCTACCAGAAGAGGGAAGGTTGGTGGTGAAATCCACCCCCATATGAGACCAGGGTCTGTGGGGAACAGGTAGAGGTTCCAGCCTCCCTGCAGGCAGATGTCAAGTGACCTTGGAGATGGCACACTCCGGACAGGTGAGAACATAGTCAGCAAAGTCCAGAGGAAGATGGGGCCACCAGTAAGGGTTCCGGGTCAGTTCCAGTGTCTGTGTGACTCCTGGGGGGATCAGAACCAGGATTTGAGTGTAGCCATTCCAAGAGAGGATGACTAAATGGCTTACAATAGGCACGCTATTGTGGTTGTGTGGACAGTTCACTGGAGCATGGTCGGTCTTAATGGCCTGGGCGTCTCCTGATCGACAGTCCTCTGAATTGGGCACACAAGCATGAAAGGAAGAAGGATGAGCTCAGGAGATGAGGAGGGCAAGTCCAGTGAGTGCAGATGGGAGAGAGCATCTGCTCTGATGTTTTTGTACAAGGTCTGTTTGTGACAGTGTAGTGGAATTGTGTGACGAAGAGTGCCCAGCAGACCTGATTAGGGAACAGCCTTTTGGCAGACCAGAGGTATTCGATGTCGTGGTGGTCGGTGATGACTTCAAAGGGGTGCTGGGCCGCTCTAACAAAATCAAAAAGAAAGCACAGGGATTGAACTTGGTAGGAGTTCCATGCTGTTGGGGGAGCTCCGGATCAGGGTCCTTGAGGATCGGGGCACTGGTGAAGCCAGTCTTGAGCAACTTGAAGGCTTGCGTGGTTTCGGGCGACCTTGGAAGGACTTTGGGCTTGTTCTTCAGCAGGTTGGTGAAAGGAGCAGCCACACCGCTGAAGTTGCGGATGAACCACCAATAAAATTTGGCAAAGCAGAGGAAGTGCTTTCATTCCTTGGTGGTGGTAGTTGAGGCCAGGATGTGATTGCCTGCACTTTCACAAAAACCATCTGCACCCCCTGGGGGGAGATGACATACCTCAGGTAATGGATGGATGACCGGTGAAACTGGCATTTCTTGGCTTTGAGGTATAATTTGTGCTCTTGTAGATGTTGTAGGACCTGCTTGACATGATGGATGTGCTCAAACAAGGATGATGATTAAATGCTGGGGAACTGTCAAGGGATTATTCAGCCCCTGTTTGTTTTGTGTGTCTTCCCTCGTGTTGTTGCAGGTGTGGCGTTAATTACACGGCAGCGTTGCACAGCAACAATCATTATCAGCCGCTGCCTGAATAACGTGATATGTGCATGCTCTCTCCTTTCCCTTTATAAGCAGCCCTTTGTGTGAGTTGTGTTTATATAACAATATAACGATCCGACCAACATCATGGACCCAGCAGGACTCACCAAGATCCAGCAGTTCCTCTCTCATCAGGATTCCCGAGGAGGTCATGTGATTCACCAGGTGAGCTATCGAAGTCATGGCAGCGCATTTCACCGAGCTCTACTCCCTTGTCCGGCGACGGTCATCATATGTCTGTGGGGGACTGCAGTGTGGGAACAGAAACATCCATGTTGCTCTTCGATGCAGTCCTTCACTGAGGAACTGCAGAAGGTCTTCGACCATGCAGTGCATGGCAGAGAAACAGCACATGCTCTAGCCGAACTTCATCAAGGAACGCTATCAGTATCTCAGTATTCCGAGTATACTGAAGACTCTTGATGGACTGGTTGATCTTGCTATTCAAGTGGACACACATCTTCAGCGTCATTCATGTCTAGGATCTACAGCAACTCATGAGCATCTGCCGTATGCTTCATCACCTCCCAGGGTCGTTTTGAGTCAGGTTGCGGTCAGCTAATCATCTGAGGGAGAACCCATGCAGGTGGACAGAGCCCGGTTGTCCCAGGAGGAGAAAAACCACTGATGCACACAAGGTCTGTGTCTCTACTGTGGAGCTCCAGGTCATCAAGCACATTCCCATCCGGTAAAAGACAGAGCCCACCAGTAGCTCAGAGGTTACTGGTGGGTAGTTCATTCCAACAGAAATCCTCACCTTCGACTCTCCTATTGGTACGACTGCAGTGGGGTTCTCTGCATCACTCATGTCAAGCACTAGTTGACTCCGGTGCTGAGGCCAACCTCATTGATGCTTCCCTGGCCAAGGCTCTCAAGATCCCCACTTCTACTCTCAATGTCAAGACTCTGGTCAATACTCTATGCAACACTCAACATATGGAAATAACTGCACCACTGCCTCAAACTTCACTGTCTCCAGTAATCATTCTGAACTCACCTCAATATACATTCCTCACCCCAGTCGTCCTAGGACATTCATGGTTATCTACACACAATCCTCACATTTGGTCTGGTAACACGACTTTGGCTTGGAATACCTTGTGCCATGCTTCTTGTCTTTTGTCTGCACCTTCCTCTGTTTCTTGTTCTGTGTTGCAGGATGAACTGGTGGATGTTTCCAGAGTTCCCATAGAGTACCATGACCTGAGAGGGGTGTTCAGTAAGTCTTGGGCTGCATCTCTTCATCCTCATCGTCCCCATGATTGTGCTATAGAGCTTAAATCAGGTACGTTTCCCCCCAAGGGTGGTTTATACTCTCTCTCGGCTCCTGAAAGGGAGGCCATGGAGAAATACATTTCTTATTCTCAGGCAGCCAAGATCATTCGGCCCTCTTCCTCTCCTGCTGGTGCAGGGTTCTTTTTCATGGATAAGAAGGATGGCTCCCAACGGCCCTGTATTGACAAATGGAGTCTGAATGACATCACCATTAAGAACATCTACACTTTACCGTTGATATCAACAGACTTCGAGCATCTGCAGATTGGCAACTTTTTCACAAAATTGGAACTTTGCAATGCGTATCATTTGGTCTGCATCAGAGAGGGCGACACCCCTAGGGGCACTTTGAGTATCTGGTGATGCCTCTCGGCTTAGACATGCCCCCACAGTCTTCCAGGCATTATTCAATGACGTGCTGAGAGATATGATTGATCAGTTCATTTTTGTCTACCTGGATGACATTCAGATTTTTTCTCATTCTCTCTAGGAACATGTTCAGCACGTCAGACGAGTGCTCCAATGGCTGCTAGAGAATGGGCTTTTTGTCAAGGCAGAGAGTGCGAGTTCCACACTTGATCGGTAACCTTTCTAGGATTCATCGTGTCACCGGAGGCGATTCAGGTAGACCCAGCTAAGATTAAGGTTATGGTAGATTGGCCAACCCCGGATTCTCTCAAGGCCATGAAGAGATTCCACTTTGTTTTTCAACCCCCATTCTTGTTACCCCTGACCCGTCTTGTCAGTTTGTTGTGTAGGTAGATGCGTCAGACATGGGGGTAGGTGTGGTACTCTCCCTCCAATGACAAGATGCATCCGTGCGCCTTTTTCTGCCATCAAATGTCTCCTGCCGAATGTAATTATGACACTGGTAATCGTGAGTTGTTGGCAATCAAGTTAGCCTTGCAGGAGTGGCGCCATTGGTTAGAGGGGTCTGGGGTACATTTCATTGTCTGGACTGATCATAAAAATCTTGAGTACATTCACTACACTAAATGTCTGAACTCCAAGCAAGCCCAGACAGCTCTTTTTTCAGTCAATTACATTTTTCCATCTCTCCTGGTTCCAAAAACATCAAACCGAATGCCTTGTCTCATATTTTTGATAATTCTGAGTGACTAATCTCTCCGGAACCTATCAACCCTGCGAAGTTGGTGGTGGTGGTAGTGTCCTGGGACATTGAGTCGAAGGTCCGCACAGCCTTACAAGGGGTAACGGCCCCGCTTAAAACCCCACTGGGCCATTTGTATGTGATGGATTCTGTCCATCCAGACATTATCCATTGGTGTCTTTCCTCCAAAGTAGCCTGTCATCCTGGAGTTGGGTGCACCCTGGCTCTGGTCAGACTGAGATTTTGGTGATCATGTATGGCCCGTTCGTCAGTTCATGTTTGGTCTTTGCTTGTTCTAAGACTTCCAGTTTGCCCCCAGTGGGACTTCTTCAGCCTCTGTCGGTGCCTTCGAGACCCTTGTCCCATATTGCCCTCAATTTTGTTACTGCCCTCCCTCTACGGGATTTACAATAGTTTTAAACGTAGTTGACTGGTTCTCGAAGGCAGCACATTTAATTCCTCTACCAAAATTACCTTCTGCTACAGAGACTGCTGTCGAATTCATGACCTCCTGACAGACATGGTCTCTGACAGGGGGCCCCAATTTGTTTCCAAATTTTGGAAGGAATTTTGTAGATTATTGGGGGCTACTGTCAGTCTTACTGTACCTCTGGCTTTCATCCTCATAGCAATGGGCAAGCTGAGTGAGCTAATCAGAACCTGGAGAGAACTTTACGGTGTTTGGCTTCCCACAATCCCTCTTCTTGGAGTCAGGAACTTGCGTAGGTGGAGTGCGCAACCAACTTTTTGCCAGTTTCATCCATGGGCCTATCTCCATTTCAGACTAGTTTAGGTTACCAGACACCTGTATTTCCAGCACCAGAACCCGAAGTCGCGGTCCCCTCTGCCCATGCGTTTATCCAGATGTGCCGTTGCACCTGGAAGAGAGCCAGACAGACTCTAATTGAGGTGGGACACCGCACTAAGGCCCAAGCCAATCGCCACCGGTCTAAGCCTCCCATCTACGTTGTAGGTCAAAAGGTGTGGCTTTCTTCTAAGTATATTGCTTTGCATGTTTATCTCCAATAATCTCGCTCCCAAATTTATTGTCCCATTTCCTGTTACTGAGATCCTTAGCCTGGTAACAGTCAATCTCAAATAGCCTCCAGTTTACAGGAGGTTTACCCCACTTTCCACATCTGGACAGGGAAGGTTACGGTCCGGAGGAAAGAAGTTGGGTCACTGCACGGGATATATTTGATCATTCCTTCATTGACAAATTCCACCAACGCCAGATCACCGGCCCTGAGTGCGCCACGTAGGGAGGGGGTACTGTCATGGGATTATTCAGCCCCGGGTTTGTTTTGTGTGTCTTCCCTCATGTTGTTGCGGGTGTGGCATTAATTAATTGTAGGGTCAGATTTAATCCATCATAATATGTGGTTAGGAGAGTTGGTTCGTTCCAACTGTTAGCCACAGCCAGGTTGCAGAAATGCAGGGCATAGTCCACCACAGAAAGGGTGACCTGTTGGAGCCGGGACAACTGCTCACCGGAATTTGTGTGTATATGAAGTGTGTGTGCTGATTAGTGAATGGGGAACTGATATGGAGTCAAGTCAAACCTTTATTTATAGAGCACATTTAAAAGGAACAGAATTTGACCCAAAGTGCATTTCAGATCAAACAAACAAAATTATAAAGAGTGATATAAAAACAGATTGATTTAAAATTAAATATAAAACATTAAATAAAGTTGAAATATGGAAGTGCTGATAGACAGGTGTGGAGGAAATTGGAGTGGATTGTGTCACAATGGCGTGCCAGAGATAAAGTATTAACCAGTCTGTTTTATCAGAAACAAAAACTGTATGAACATAGAAATAAACCATGTAAATACCTACTGTCTTTGGTCTTTTAATAAATCAAAGACAAACTTCAAATGCTATAGCATCTATGAAGGACAGTATAAGTAAATGTTGGTTTGATAATAAAGGGATTCAATTTAGTTTTTGTTAAATTTAATAAAGAATTATATTCTTCAAATAATTCATGCACTAAAGCTAAATTAGGTGTGTTCTTTGTTCAGATAATAATTGCTTTTTGGGGGGTGATGAAGAGGAACTCTCAGAGGCCCTTTCCACAATGCAGGCCACACCCTGGGACTGGATGGTTTCCTGGTTGAACGGTATTAAGTTTTCAGGGCCAATCTTATTCATTATTTAGTAAAAATGTACAAAGACCTGCACAGGCACCCAGACAGCCTTTATAAAGCAAATATTTCACACATTTTTAAAAAGAACAAAGAACATGTCTAATTCCCATAAACTAGGAACATTCTTTCAAAACACACCAAATTAACCCCTTGCTCTAATTTAGAAGATCTTGTAACTACAACCCTATCCACTAATTTAGTTTAATCAGTTTATTCTACTTTCTATAAAAATATATCTAGCTCTGCAGATGCATTTTGGAAGCAATGGCAACATGAGATGTATGTGGAAATTGATGACTCTCTGTGGAGATCAATACTAGAGAATTCATAATATATCCTTACTAGTAACAAAGATAGAGAAACAGTTCAAAGTACTGCATAGGATGCACTTGACACCTGTGATAATGAACAAGTTAGGCAGTACTCCTCCCCTCTGTCCTAAATGTGGTACAGGATTGGGCACATATGTTTTGGGAGTGCCCAGTGGTCCAGAAGTTTTGGGAAGACATTATATTAGAGATAAGCAAAATTTGTGGACATCCTATAGAGCTCACAGCTGTACATTGTATACTGGCTCTCAGAGGTGGGTAGTAACTCGTTATATTTACTCCGTTACATTTACTTAAGTAACATTTTGGGGAAAATTTTACTTTTAGATTAGGTTTAAAAGTTGGTACTTTTTACTCTCACTCAAGTAAATTTCTAATGAATTATTTTTTTTTTCTTTACAATGTGTGGCGTTACTGTCTTTACATTACTGGGTTTAATTTGAATTAATGTGTATTTTATTGAGAGATTATTGAATGGGACTTTTACGAGGGCGGAAGTTCACAGCTGCGCACGATGAGCCAGAATCACAGACTGTCACTCAATCACCGCAGCATCATCAAACTCTTCAAAGTGAAACACTTCCTTTGCTCCACACAGTGAAAAAAAGAATAGTTTCTTCAAGCAATGCCTTCATTTAACACCAACACAAGCTGATATTTCAAGATTAAAGTCACAGCTCCAACTTCAGGCAGCACGCTGAGGTCAATTTTGGCTCTAATTCTAACGTGGGCTTTTCTGTGTAATGAGATGATCATTTTCAGGGTGATTCTGTAACTGGGCTCTTATGACATCAGTTTTTAAGTGTACATTTTTAAATCAGTGCAGCAATATATCAGTGTGCTTTGTCCCGCATGTCATGAGCAGTATTTATGCAATTACTCCACGCCCTCGCGGGGGTACTGGAAACTATTTCAGGCGAATTAACTGTATAAATCTGTGTAAACATCCAAGTTAAGTGTAAATTACTGCCATTCACCTGATCGACAACTGGAGCGCGAACAGACAGCATTTCTGTGTGTGGACAGTGGGGTGCGAACGTGTGATGTGCACGAGGCAATCGTTGCGACGAGAGTGTGTCCGCTATCGTTCACTCATTCACTATTCCCTATAGAGTGAATGGCTGTTAGTGCACTATATCTCAGCAGTAAGTGAACCAAATGAGTGATTTGGACGAAAGTGTCGGAGCTCAGGGGCTGGTGCAGAAAAGTTACTTATGAAATTTTTACATACTTGGGCCTTATTTGTTATTCTTATTAAATAATATATTAATATAATAAATCTTCATTCTGTTTGTCATTTTTAATATAAAGAGTAAACACATTTGATCAAATAAAGAGTACATTTATTTGTATCTTTATGTTTTGCCTCTCTATATGTTATTATGTTATTTTAATCAAGTAATGATTTGTCAAAAAAGTAATTTACTACATTCAGCATGAAATAAAACATTGCAGGAGTGAAAGAAGCAGTAAACTCCTAGCTCGTACATCTTCCCGTGGTGGATTGTGGGAAATTAATCGTCATCGAGTGTACTTGAAATGCACGCTTGAAATTAAGAGTGCATTGTGGGTAAGAATGAGTGAAAAAACGAGTGGCGCACTCAGAATTCAGTCACTCCTACAAAATAGCGAAAACTCTAAATAGTGCACTATATAGTGGATAGGGGCGGTTTCAGACACAGCGAGTGTTCCACAATCAGGGTTGGTGCCCTACGTTGGTTGGGTACTCTGCATTTAGAGAGCGGTTGTACTGCTGTACAGAACTAATGATCTAAATGCTTACGACACTAAAAAGTGTAACTACACTGAAATAAGAATCCACACAGGACTTTAAAAGCTATGAAATAGCTAAAGGAGGCATTAAGGTGCGTACACACTGCCAGCAACATCGCGCGCGACAGCGACTCCATACCATTAATTTTCAATGCGAGCACAGCGACTTCCGGCGACACGAGCTGTCGCGACCGTTGGCGCTAGATGTGGGTGTGTCCAGCGACGCGACAGAAGAGCGACTAACGGAAGCGACAGCCAATAAGAGAGACGACGGGAGAGCTCACGTGATCCTCTCTCTCTCTCTCTCTCTCTCAGCTCCTGCAGTAACGGAAAGATGGATGAAAGGCTAATTCTTGCTGTTAGAAATTTTCCAGTGCTCTATGATATGTCTCTTCCCACGTACAAGGACATTTTTAAGAAAAATACTGTGTGGAAATGTAATGTAATGTAAACTCTAAAAACAATTTAGACAATAAAACAGTGACGACACATAAAGCAATGAAATGTCAGAAATATAATTTTTGGGGAGGCATTGTTTTGGCCAAGACTAGACAAAATATTATAAATACAGGAAGTTCCCTGACCAAATAACTTACAGCATGTTGCTTAGAAAAATATGTTTGATTTTTAAATTATTAAATATATTGTGACATTTCTGGATTTTAAGTGTAACTTCCATGTCCAAATGTTTTTTGGGGGCCACTGTATAAAATCATAAAATGAAAAACAACTGACATCCTTTGTGTGGTTTCAGATATTTATTAACACACATTTCAAAAACGCTCAAGACATGAAAAAATACCATATATATATATATATATATATATATATATATATATATATATATATATATATATATAAGTATACATATTAAGAAAACTGAATAGAACTTAGAATAGAATCTGCTGAATTTGTCAATATGATTATTTAAAGGCTTAATTTACAAAATAATGTTTACATATATGAAGACATTAAAAAGACTAATATACATTCTCCCCAAACCCACAAATTATGCACATACAGATAAATGGATATACAACTACATGAAACACACAATGAACAAATACACTAAAATACTAATACATGGGGGCGCTATAGAGCCGTGAACCAAGATGGCAGCTTAAAGTGAATGCTCCGTGTAGCCTGCCTCAAAATTCCAAAAAACCCAGCCTTTGAAGCGTAAACTGAATCGGAAGATGTCGAAATCTGCTACTCTCAAGGATTGTGATATTTTCACACGAAAACGCGGTTCCCAAAAACCAGCTAAAACTGACATTTCGGCAGCAGGTCAAGACAACGTGGGGACTGCTGCTAGCACGGATAGCATGTGTGACCTCACCACGGTGTTAGCTGAACTTCGGTCATTGCACTCGGAGTTTACTGGATTTGGAACCAAGCTGAATAGCATAGATAATCGTATGGGTGAAATGACTAAGTCCATCGCTGCTTTGGAGAAAAACATGACGGAGGTGAAGCAAAATGTAGCCACTAATGTTACTCGACTGGAGGAAGCTGAGAATAGAATCATGTCGGCGGAGGAACTCCTGGAAAAGAGGACGGTCGACCTTAACAACGCCATGAAGAGAATATCCTACCTGGAGGCAAAGACTGACGACCTGGAGAACCGGGGTCGCAGGAAGAACCTTTGCTTGTTTGGCCTCCGGGAGGGCGCCGAGGGTCAGCGGCTGCTGCTGGAGTACATTCGGGAGGCGCTGCCGCGTTGGCTGGAGACCGACAAATTCTTTATCATTGAGAGGGCTCACCGCACCCTGGCACCTCCAAGACCAAACCAGCACAGAGCAGTCCTTATCCGATTCCTGAATTTCCAAGATCGGGAGTTTGTTTTCCGTTCCACAAAACAACGTAATATTGAACATGAAGGGAACAAACTTTTTTTCGCCCAGGATCTTTCAGCGGAGACCGTCCGACTACGAGCCGAGTTCAGCACCGTCAGGAAAGTGTTCGTTGAAAAAGGCATTTTCCGCGGGTTCCAATACAATCCATGTAAGATGAGGATCCTCCACAATGGGAAGCTACAGTTGTTTTCATCCCCAAAGGAGGCTGGGGATTTTCTCCACAGACACGCCGGACAGGACTGACTATGATGGTGAGCGATTCGGTTCCCGAACTAGAAAATCAGCTGTTCAGACTTAATAACTGCACTTTAAGGCATTTTCTATAATGCGTTCATAACGCCACTATGGGCACATGTATGTATGCATATGTATATATATGTGTGTGTATATGCGTGTATACTCTTTTTCTCTCTTTTTCTAAACACATTAATACTACATACTTTGGTTAAACTTTATTCTTGAAAGGGAGACAATATGAGCAGATAAATAACATTGCTGTTGAATAATTTCATGGAGGGACTATGTTAACATGTTCATATGGGTTTGCTGTGTTTATCTCTTAATTTGGTGTATGCATGGTTTACGGACACCACTGCTGCTTTTTGAAGTTGGGTTTTATAGCTTATCTACTCCCCTTATTAGTGGATTAGCACAAACCCCCATTTACTAATCTGAGTAAGGGAGGGGGTGGGGGGATTTAAGTGTTATGTGTCATTTTCAGGATTTTCTTTTTTTGTTTAGTTATTTGATTTTTTTAATTCAAAAGTTATCTGTATTTCATACTAACTCGGCACAAGGTATTGCTATATTAATACTCCTGAAAAAACCAACAAAGTATGGAACAAGTGAATACTCATAATGTCTGATATAAAAATTACAAGTTGGAATGTCAGAGGACTCAGGAAAAGAATTAAACTAAAACAGGTTATCAACAGGATTAAGCAACTCAAATCGAAAATAATTTTTCTTCAAGAAACACATCTTACAGATTGTGAATTAAAATTTGTAAAAAACAGATGGCCTGGCCAGGTGATACACTCATCATACAATAATTATGCAAGAGGCGTAATTATTTTGATTCATAGGAGTATACCATTCCAAATGCTACAAATAAAAAAAGACCCGGCTGGTAGATACGTAATCGTCCAGGGTAACATTCTCTCAATTACTTTGAATTTAGTGAGTTTGTATGGCCCAAATGAAAATAAACCAAAGTTTTTTGAAGATCTATTTCTTACCGTATCCACTCTGCAAGGACTCTATATAATTGGAGGAGACTTTAATTGTACCTTGAATCCAAGTATAGATCGTTCAACAGGCTCAGATATCTATAAAGCTCAAACTAGACATTTAATAAATCAATATATATTGGATTTGAACTTGGTGGAAGTGTGGAGGGAACAAAATCCTGATAAAATAGAATTTTCCTGTCACTCAGGTATACATAAATCCTGATCGCAGTATAGATTAATTTCTTATCTCAAGGGAACTTTTATCAAGGATCAAACAATGTCAGTATGATAGCATAGTGATCAGTGATCATGCAGCTATCTCACTGAATGTTTACATGGACAACTTTACCCACAAACAGTTCCGTTGGCGGTTTCAAGCAAGATGGCTACAGAACTCAAACTTTGTTAAATTTATAGGGGAGAAAATAGATAATTACTTTGAGTTAAATACAGATCAAACTTGTGCCGCAATGAGATGGGAAGGATTTAAAGCATATATTCGAGGTGAAATCCTTAGCTATACGAGTATGAAGAATAAACAACAACAAAAGCAAATGGAAATCTTGGATAGGCAAATTAAATCTTTGGAATTAGACTTAAATGCTAGTGATGACCCAATAAAACAAAGTGAATTATTACGTTTGAGAACTGAATATAATAAATTGTCTTCTGATGCAGCAGCAAAAAGTTTAATGTGGTTAAAGCAATCTTATTATGACCAAGGTGAGAAAGCAGGGAAGCTCTTGGCATGGAAAATAAAGAAAACACAGAGCGAAAGAGCAATTAATAGTATAAAGACCTCCTCGGGTGAGGTAACAGTAGACCCATCTGAAATTAACGATAGTTTTAGACAATTTTATGAAAATTTGTATAGATCTGATTGTTAGGAGATCAGGAGCATATATTGGCCCTATATGCTGATGATCTGATAGTTTTTTTGACAAAGCTGTCCATCAGTGTCCCAAATTTAATGCAACAAATGAAGCTATTTGGTCGATTTTCTGGTTATGAAATAAATGATTCAAAATCTTCTATTCTATTTTTGAACAGGGACGAGAGGCTAAACCCAGTCATACAGACCCCGTTTATCAGTGCAAAAGAGGGATTTGTGTATCTTGGTGTTAAAATTACTCCAGACATTAAAACCATTGTACCAATGAATTATGATCCTTTGGTTAGTGAAGTAAAGGAGTCTTTAAATAAATGGATAGTAATGCCCATGTCAATGATTGGCAGAATAAACATGATCAAAATGAGCATATTACCAAAATTTTTATATTTGTTTCAGGCACTCCCTTTGCCTCTCTCAAAACAATTTTTTGATGAATTAAACACTGTCTTTAATAGATTCATTTGGAATAATAAAAAACCTAGAATAAGGCTTCAACTGCTGTACATGCCATATGAGAGAGGGGGGGTTACAACTCCCTAATTTTAAATTATATTACTGGTCTGCACAGCTGCGCTCAGCCATATTCTACTTTGCAACTGAGACACCCCCAGCATGGATAAAAATTGAACAATTGGAAACAAAACTTAAATTAAATTTGTATTTATATTCAGCATGCCCCAAAAAATTGGGGAAAATTACAAAAAAAACCTTTTTAAAAAACACAATTGATATTTGGTATAGGGCCCATCAGTATATGGGAGGTATTCCTCCCATCTCTCCTTTTTCGCCTATTTGGGGCAACACTGGTTTTAAGGCAGGAAGAGCTGATGGAGGTTTCAAAATCTGGGCGGATAAAGGTGTACAGAAGCTGGCAGACCTCTATAAGGATGGCAACTTTCTTACATTTGAGCAGTTATGCCAAACATATAACATTCCAAAGAAACATTTTTATAAACATTTACAAATTAAACATTTCATTATGTCGAAATATAAACAGATTGAATCTGAACCAACACTGTCAAAATTAGAGAATATTATATTGCAAAATCTTGAAAGGAGAGGTCATATTTCTTTATTTTATGCAGCTTTACTAATACATGATGAGGAATCCACCGCTGATAAGCTAGATGCATGGAGATCTGACATCCAAGAGGAGATAAATGTGGCAGACTGGGAAGCTGCATGTTTAAAAGCCCAAAAACAGTCAATTAGTACCAGGATGAAACTCCTCCAATATAAATGGTTGATGAGAACCTACATAACTCCGGTCAAGCTGAACCGTTGGTCACCTAATATCCCAGATAGCTGTAGTAAATGTTTTGATGGAAAGGGTACTCTTTTTCACTGTGTATGGGACTGTCCAAAATTACATCAATATTGGAAGTCAGTCATGCAGACTTTGTCAAAGATTGTTGGAGTAAACATACCTGCTGAGGCAAAAATATGTGTGTTGGGTATATACCCAGAGAACTGTGTTTTTAGCTCCAGACAAATAAAACTGATTGACTTTGGACTCCTGCAAGCCAGGCGGTTAATATCTCTGTACTGGAAGAAAATGGATGTACCCTCAAATCATATGTGGGTGAAGGAGATGGCATCATGTATTGTATTGGAACGACTCACTTATATTGTTAGAGGAAAGGGAAGACATTTTGAAGAAATATGGTCACCATTAACTGAGTTTCTAAGACATTATGAAGGAAATTAACAAAGTAAAGCTGACTGCCGAGTTGTTGTTGTTTTTTTTAATTTTTTTTTATTATTATTATTTATTTTATTTATTTATTTTTTAACATTGTCTTTATTACTCTGTTATGTGATGTTTTTACTTTTTACTTTGGGGATTAAGTTGTGAAATATTAAGCTTATGTCAAATGTATCACTTGCTTGTTTTGTTAAAATTCAATAAATATAATGTTCAAAAATAAATAAATAAATAAATAAATAAATAAATAAATAAATACTAATACATGATGGTGGTCGAGATTACTGAAAACAGCTTGTCAGGGTTCCCACACGTCCTGGAAAACCTGGAATTTTGTAATGCAGTTTTCTAGTCATGGAAAATAAGAAAAATACCTAAATGTCCTGGAAATAAGTACACTAAAACAGTTTGACTGTGTGGCTATCTTGGTTTTTGTTACATATGCAAAAACTGGGTGACGATCGGGACTCGGGACAGCCTTCAAATACACAGATTTGTATAGTTTTTTTGTAGTTATGCACCGATATGAAAAGTTTTGGCCAATAACGATTTAAAAAACAAAACAACAACAACAACATTGGCTGATACTGATAATTTGCCCCTATATAATTTGTTATCAGATCACTTTTTTTTCTTTGAAATTATGCTTTAAAAATGTACAAAGAGGTACAAAAAGTGTTTTCACTGTTCAAACAAGAAATAATTTCCATTGAACAAGGATTGGATCTGTTGAACACAAGTCAAATTCTGCTGGTTTCAAACCATTTTGGATGGTTTCCCTCATCATGCAGCCTTAGGATTGACGGAACATTAGGGGGAGAGGACGCTGGCGCAATTTTGGCTGCCGCTTCTTCATCAGCACGTTAAATTGTTTATTTTATTGTGCTGTTGACTCGTTTTATATCGGCTGATGTTACCAGCTGCTAATATACGGCCTTGCTGGATTTTATTTGTTTTTATACTGGCATTATTTGGAGTTTACGGCAAGATTTATTTCGACCTCCCGGATTGCACTATGCTGAAATACTCTGCCATGGAACTTTTACAGCTTAGTCATCTTGCGCCCCTTGCGACTGGTGTTTGGGAAAAACTGCAATCGCTACAACTTCTCCGCCGGCCAAAATACGTTCATCGTGGCTCCCGCCAGAATCTGCATTCAAGCGGAGCCGGTATAAACTCAGTTTGGTCGCAAAGGCGTTTGGATTGCCGCCATTTATCTTTGCGTCATGTCTGCCCTGCTAACTTCTCCTACCTCCAGAAGTCTACTCCATCTAGCTGGGGTGTCCGTCTTGACACAATCAGGTTTGCACATTTGAACACTCGCTCTATAAACAATAAAGTGGCTTTACTTTGTGACATTGTCTTGGACAAAAAAATGGACTTTTTCTGCCTTTGTGAAACGTGGCATCAGCCAAATGACTATTTCAATCTAAATATGTGTGCTCTGTCTGGCTACACTTATCTTGCAGCCCCGCACCACCGGTAGAGGTGGCGGTCTTGCTGTTATTTACAGATCTGATGTTGCAGTAACTGAGGTTTCATTGCTGTGCTTTTCATCATTTGAATGTTTGGCCTTTAAGCTGAATGGTCTCTCATCATTTATTGTGTTAAATATTTATCGTCCTCCCAAACTTAACTCTGCATTTATTTTCTGAATTTACTGAGTGTTTGACACTTGCCAGTGCACTCTGTCCAGTTATTCTTTTAACTGGTGATTGTAATATTCATGTTGACAATATGGCTTGCAATAATGCTGTGTGTTTCATGGATACACTAGAATGTTTTAACTTCACTCAGCATGTTAATTTTCCGACACACAAACACAGACATATATTAGATCTGGTTTGCACCTCAGGAGTACTTATTGAACAACTTGAGTGTACTGATGTATGTATAAGTGATCATAAGCTCCTCACGTTCAATCTAACTCCTCCTCCTTTGCAGACAGTGAAAGAACGTGTTATCTGTTTTAGGAAAATCAGTGATATTGATCTTGATCTTCTTAGTCATACTATGGGTGATTTACCAGTTGCGGCCTCTATTGACCAGTATAATGCTGCTCTTACATCTATTCTGGATGAGTTTGTCCCTTTGAAAAAACGTGTTGTTTCTTTTAAGAGATCATCTCCTTGGTATACATCTGAGTTGCGCAAGTTGAAGGCGATAGGCAGGCAGTTGGAACGGAAATATAAAAAATCTGGCCTCACAGTTCATAGATCAATGTTTGATCAGCATTAGATTGAGTATCGTAAAGCTCTCAAAGCTGCAAAAGCGGCATATTATTCTACTATTATTAGTAGTAACATCTGAAATCCCAGAGTTCTGTTTAGAACAGTTGATAATCTAATTAAATCTCCCAGTAACTTAAACTGTCCTACCATTGAGCAGTGTAATTGTTACGAACGCCGGTGAAGGCGCCTCCTCAACCGGCCACCGGAGATCGGTTTCACCCGAGTATTGACTATTAAACTACATTTCCCATAAACCCACATACCTGGCGTGATTACGCTCCAGCTGACTGTCATTAACTTCACACTATTTAAACAACGTCTTCATGCTCATTCATTGCGAAGTCTTGTTTTGCTCCGGCTGCATTTCTGAGCGTTTATCACTGTCATTCCTGATTCTCTGTGTTTTGACCCTTGTCTGATTATACCGTCTACGTCTGTCTGCCACCTGCATTTACTGAGTTTACGCCTGACCCTCTACCACAGATAATTACTGCCTGCCCTGATCCCTTGCCTGTTTGACTACGATACTGCCTGGCTGTACATTCCTGTTTGCCTGCCAATTACCTTCGCCTGTACTTGACATTGCCTACCTTAATAAATCGCTGATGGATCCCAACCAACCTGGGTCTTCATTACAGTAATGCATTTCTCAATTATTTTTCATCTAAGATTGAGAATATTTATAACGCCATTGCCTGTGAGGATGCTTCTGAGTTTGTTGAGGTGCATTCTCCTAATCTCTATGGTCTTGCTTTTTCAAGTTTCAGTACTGTTGATTTTGATTTTATTTCTAAACTTGTTTTGTCAATGAATTCTACTACATGCATACTTGATCCACTACCTACGACTGTTTTGAAAAACTGTCTGCCTGTCATTGTGCCCCACATCACTGCTATTGTAAATGCTTCACTCAATACAGGGAATGTCTCTTCTGCTCTAAAAATGGCTGCAGTTACCCCAGTTCTTAAAAAGCCTGGGAGTGATATCACCGATATGTCAAATTATCGACCCATTTCTAATTTACCTTTCCTGGCAAAAGTGCTTGAGCGTGTGGTTGTTGGCCTACTCCATACTCATCTCTGTATGAATAGCCTACTAGAAAATTTTCAATCCGGGTTTATATCTGGACACAGTACAGAGACTGCTCTAGTCAGGATCCTGAATGACCTCCTTGTTATGGCCGACTCTGGAGCTTGTGGCATTTTGGTTTTGTTAGACCTTAAGGCTGCATTCGATACCATATGTCACAGCATATTATTGGAAAGATTGCATATGTGTCTGTCTGGAACTGTGTTAAATTGGTTTAAATCTTACCTCTCAGATCGTTCTCAATTTGTCTACCTGGGTTCTAACAGATCTCTGACTGTGCCTCTGTGTCAGGGTGTCCCTCAGGGGTCAGTTTTGGGTCCTGTTTTATTGGGCCTGAGCTTTCACTGTTACGCGGATGACACCCAGATTTATATCAGCTCTCAGCCTGATCTTAACTCTTCCTCTTCAAAACTTTCTGACTGTTTGTTGGAAATTAAAGCGTGGATGAAACTCAACTTTCTAAAACTAAACTGCTCCAAAACTGAAATCTTATTAATTAGTACTCCAATTAATGTCAATAAATGTAAGGATTTTTAAATTTCAGTAGACCATACCCAATTCTCCCCTTCTGGCCAGGTGCGTAACTTGGGCGTGATTTTTGATGCCCAGCTAACTTTTAATTCACATTTTAAAAACATAACAAAGGTTGCTTTCTTCCATCTGAGGAACATTGCATGTATTATACCATTTCTCTCTAGGCTTGATGCAGAGAAGCTAATCCATGCCTTCATTACATCAAGGCTTGATTATTGTAACTCTCTTTTTGCGGGTTTACCAGCAAATTCTATTAGGACGTTGCAATATATACAGAACTCTGCTGCACGTGTTTTGACTCATACATCCTCACGCCATCACATTACACCCGTGCTCCAGCAACTGCATTGGCTTCCAGTTCAGCCACGTATTGATTATAAAATTCTGATTTTAGCCTATAAAGCAGTACATGGGTTGGCTCCAGATTACATCTGTGATTTGGTTACTCCATCCATTCCCGCTCGCTCTCTCCGCTCTGCTGGCTCTCTCTCTCTGTGTCAGCCTCGTTGTAAATTAAAAATCATGGGGGGGAAGGGACTTTTCCTATAACGCAAATAAGTTATGGAACACACTACCCTCATCTATTAGGGATGCTGATTCTGTGGATTGTTTTAAGAAACTTCTTAAAACACATCTTTTTAGTCAAGTTTTAAATTTATAATTGTATTATTATAATTTATTTATTTATTTATTATGTATTTTTTTCTTTTTTTGATACTTCTATATATATTTTTATTCACATGTTTGATTGTTTTGTTCTGTACATGCTGTAGCGCTTTGTGTCTGAGAAAGGCGCATTACAAATAAAATGTATTATTATTATTATTATAGGTAAATTTAACGTGAGAACGAGACAAAACAATAAAAATTATATTACATTTGTCAATGAGTGCCAACTCTTCAACATATTGTGGCTATTATTATTTCTGGATTGTGCATTTAAGTTTACAAAGTGTGTTACTAATTAATTATAAATGAACCATCAGTTTTTCATATCAGCGTTTTCATGCTTATAACTGTAACGATTGGCGGGAGTAAATAAAGGAGGGATGAATCCAAGTGCAAGCTGAAGTTTATTGAAGTGCAGATGGAGGTGAAGAAACGTAAACATGTAATCCAGGTGCAAAACTCAAAAGGTCAATCCAAATGGGTAAATCCAGAATGTAGACAAAATCCAAACACAAGAGATAATTCAAATACAGAACGGGTAAATCCAGATCAGATCAGGAACAAACAGAACAGATAGAAGCAAACTTACACTGTATGATGCGTACACACAACCATGTACACAGAATAATGAACAACTGACAAACAGAACTGAAAATAGGGCACTTAAATACAAAAAAGGATAACACGCAAACAAGAAACACCTGGAACAGATAATCAAACAGGCCAATGACTAAACAGAACTACATAACAGAATACAAACAGGAAACAGTGATGACGACCTCTAGCGGTGTCCAGAACATTACACAGATACACAGATACAGAGTAGCTAAATATAACACAGAGATAAAACAGAGTCCAGGATTGATGCCTGGAATATGTGACAATATCTGATATGCTGATGGTTTTAATTTGGTCATGATGAATCGATAAATATCGGCAGCCAAATACATCAGTGCATCCCTAATTTTGACACTGTCGGCGGCTGCACCTCTGTGAAACAACATCAATGGTTGACTGTCACATACATCCTCTGCTCATCTGATTTAATCTCTGCTTTGCTCCAACAAAATTATTTAAGTATTGATATAGTGAAAAAATATTATTTTTCCTTCTAACATTGCCGTTGTGTTAACTACAAAAACATTTGAGTGGTAAACCTTAGACAACAGTTGATGTTCAGACTGATGATTTTTTTATTCTTTTTTATGAGTTCAATGGAATTGTGGTGATGCTGCCTTTAAACCTCAGGATATGAATTCAGTTTTATAACCACAATAAGTGGATCTGAGTCCAATTCAATAACCACAACATGTGACCTCTTGTGTGTGTTTGTGCTTAAATATTACACCTACTGGGCACAGAAAATGTTCTGGAAATGTCCTGGAAAACTGTTCCTTGAAAATAATGGGAACCCTGTTAATTCAGTCTTCATGCAAAACATAAAGAGAGAAAAACAGATTTGAAAAATTTAAATATATAAAAATATAACTAAATATATTTAACCTTACCTCTAAACCTAACCTTCAAAAAAAAAACTTTCTGCATTTTAACATTTTATATAAAAACATTGTTTAGGATGTCTTTTAAGCAATTTTAATTATGGGAACACTAGAAATGTCCTCATAAACCACATTTATAGCATAATATTCATGTAATTACCAGTTTGTAACCCCCCACACCCCACACACACATACCTCTCGGTACATGCATGCAGTCATCCACTCCGGTCCCGTGACCTGCAGCCCAGTTCTGATAGCACACAACCTCCCCCCTCAACCAGATCCACATGTTCATTGCACAGTAGTGATGTAGACCCATCCACACTTCAGCAGTGGAGGCCTTCTGAACCACATTCATCACCTGACGCTGAATCTGCTCAGAGTGAACTGACACCAGATCCACGTGATTCTCTCTGCAGTATTTCAGAGCTTCTGGCCAGCTCAGATTCTGCTTAATCAAAACCAGTTTATCTGGACACAAAACAGACCAAAAACAAACTATAGAGGTGAGATGAAGGAGGAGTAAATCATTATACAAACATATATTATACTTGCAGATGTTATTTAATGCTATTGAGTAGAGAATCTACAAACCTTCATGGCAGATAAAGGGATATTTTAAATTACAAGTCCTGTCATACAATTGTCCACGGACTTTATTGACCCAAATCACTGCACAGTTTTTCTTCCCCCTAACATTATCAGATACACCTGTGATCCAGTTTCTGAATGAGGATTTACTCTGATCGGACCACTCCCATGAGTCTCTGAACAGACCGATCCAGACTCCAGATATAATACGTGTATCATTCCAGATCTTCTCAATCTGTTGATTCTCTGTCTGGTTCCTCACACTGACCAGATCTGTGTGATACTCTCTGCAGAATCTCTGAGCAGCTCTCCAAGTCATTGTCCAATTCACAGGGATATATCCTTTACTGCTGTCTTCATAAGAAAATAAAAAGGTCTCACTGCTATTGATTTCCAATGATTAAAAGACAAATTAAATAATAAAGTAATACATAAAGTTTAATGATCATTTCATACATTACATTTGTTTAAAGATGATGTTCTCCACAGACTGCTGCACTCACCATTGTAACATATGAAAGGTAAGCTGTTATTACATCCATAATCATTCCATTGTCCAGGATTCATGTTACTACAGTCACCATCACCATTTGGTTGTCCCTGTGCCCAGTTGCGATATTGTGCATCATTTCCTGTGTAGAACGCAGGGTCACCCAGAGACCACTTCCATTTATAACTGACTGTCTTCTGCAGCCCAATCCACACAAACTGAACCGGATCATCATTCACACTCTTCAGCAGCTCTTCTATGTCATTCTTGTTGTTGATGGTGGCCAGATCTGTGTAATTCTCTCTGCAGTATCTCTGAGCTTCAGTCCAGGTCAAATTTATATTCACAAAGTGATACTGACGTGGGACACTTGCAGATAAACTGAAGACAGCTGAGAAGAGAAAAATATTAAGACAAATTCACACAATTCACAGTAATGATGCTGATAATACTAATTCCTATAGGAATAGGATAGGTCCTAATGTATGGAGGAATCATTAGCTATTTTAAAATCTTCATTAAAAACATATTTTCATTGTGTAGCTTTTGAATAGATCATTGAACAGTTTGAAATTGATAAATACATGATGTTGCAATTAAATGTTTTTAGTGATTTTTAACTTTAAATCAATCTGTTTTTGAATCACTCAATCAGTTTGCTTGTATGTAAAGCACTTTGTTTTAAATGTGCTCAATATATAAAGGTCGACTTGACTTCCTATTAAAAAGGGAAACACACACTCACACAAACTTACCTGAGAGAATAAGCATGACAAATGTATTCCGCTCCATTTCTGAAGAGATACAGATCATAAAAACCTAAATTTAGGGTTTAATTCTATATAAATTAAATATGATGACTATAATTATAAATAATAACACATAATAAACTTGAAAAGATAATGAAAGATCACGAGAGTTTCTCTTATTCTAGTTGTGTCTGTGTCTCTCTTAATCCTCTGTGTTTTGTCTCCTTTCTTCATCAGTTCATTCTGATATTCTTGATCAGTTCATCAGCTCCTCATCAAGTGTGTGAGTATCACTCAAAACATAGTTTTTCATCCTTCTTGTTTGTGTATCTATCACCCATTGGCTGTTTACTAATGATGGCATTGACCTATAATGTGTGTCCAGAGTGTACAGCCGTATGCGTGTCTTAGTTTGTGTTAATATGAAAATAACAAAGATGAAAAGATAGCAGAGTGTGAATGCATGTTGTGTTATTACTGGCTGCAAAATTCAAAATATTTGGCAGATTTTCATCAGGAACGTCAGTAAATTAAGGGTCAAGCAAATAAACTAAATTCTTCCTTGTAACTTGTTTATTTCCTCCTAAAATTTCCCTAACGTAAATTAAAATCTGAAATCACCTACTGTACATTGTGGGAATGGTCCCCATGTGGAAAACAGCTTGCTAAACAAACTAGTCAATATATGAATGAATATATATGTATATATTTATAATAGATCACAAGTGAAAGTCCTCACAACGGCTGTGTTTTTGCTCATAAGAAATCCTGAATGGATTGTAGGAGGAGGTGGATTTTCCAGAGTTTCGCATTAGTAAAAATGCAAATTAAGGGGATTGAAACTTTATTTGCAAAACATTGATGTGTTTTGACCATTCTTGCATGTGTTATCAGTGTGAGACGGCTTGATATCACTGGCCCAATGAAAGGACAGACCTTGGCACACAATTCTTAGAACACAGCCATTGACATTCGGAAGTGTTTAACCCACAGCTGGTCTTTAAAGTGGGTCCTCATAAACTGCCAGGTATGGGGAGGTTGGCAGTGTGTGGGCATCGCAGCTCATTTCAGCACTTCTTATATCAGATATTACACTTATTCTGCAGCATCTTCTGGCAGCATTTAATAAAACAAAGTACATTGCTTCAATCCAGCATATAAAACTATCCCCCAGCACGGAGGTAATTAAGCTGCTCCTTAATTTCAAGACGGCTCCCTCAATATAAATGGCCATAACGTAGTGGATAGAAACGAGCAAAGATAAGCATTTTCTTTACAGTCATTTTTAGAAATGCGCTTAACCCTTTCGCATGTGTGATCAAACTGGTGTGATTACACTAGGCTGGACTCAGAGGTGTACAATCAAACTGGTGTGATTACACTAGGCTGGACTCAGAGGTGTACAATCAAACTGGTGTGATCTGAACTCGTGCTGCTGTGCACCAGCAAAAGAGGGACTGAAGAGGTTGTCATAATGAACAAGCTGCTCAAATAGTCTTTTCAATATCACAACAAAATTAATTTTATATGTTACAAACATTCAAACAATCAATAAAATAAAAGTTTAATGGCACTGTTTTGATGTAGCGATGCTTCCATGTCATCTGACGTCAAACACAGAATATACAAAGTAGTCATTTCAATCGAGTCTTTTCCCATTCTGTCTGTCACTCATTCTAACCACTTCCAGTGCTGAGAAAGTGGAAGGAATAGTTTCTTTTTTTTTAGGTGTTTTTTTTTTTTTTTAACCTTTTATGCTTCTATAGCCCTATTCGGATCACATTTGCTTCTCAGGGTGATGTCTGTAAAAGCACATTTTCATGGCTCATCTGTGATAAAACTCATGCGTTCGGTTGACAATTAAATCACTGGGGAAAAGCAAGACTTTTTGTTGATCACATGATTGCAGTTTCACTTGTTATATGGAAAATGAATCACTCCACAATCTGTGTCCTTTGTATTTGAGGGAACTGCGCTGTGGACATTTACAGTGTACATTTTCACATACGGAACAAGCCAAAATTCTGGCCAAGAGCAATTAAACAAATCAAGAAATTGTAGGAACAAGACGCAGCCAAATAAATCTGTCAATGGGGGTACGCATGTTTTGTCACCCACATCACTCTCTCCTAAGCACACACAAGGAAATATAGAAGCCGCACATATCAAGAACAGTTCAAATGAAATTTGAGGACCTATGGTAAAAATGGTTTTCTTTTGATTTATCTATTCAAATGAAGGACATCATTTGGAATTATCTGTCATTTTTTAAATGTGGAGGTGGTAATTAAACATTTGAAATAAAATAGATATATAGCCCGACAACTTCTCTGGGACTACTCAACGTATAAGTGTATTTATGAAATGTTTCTACATTAAAATGTGATATTTAAAAATTTATTAAAATTTGATTCCATTGCTGCTATAATAATTAAGAGTTCCCATTCACTGTGGTGGAGCGTCAACATTTTTATTATTGTGAATTATTATATGTGAATTATTGTGAAATATAACTGTCCATTAATGCCAGAGCTGTTATCGCATGCAGTGCAAATGTATGGCACTTAGCAGTGGTCAAAAAGGATTTCCAAAACTGGATTATAAACTCAGAGATGTGGATTCAGACAGTAACACACACACACACATATATGTATATACCCTTACGAAAGGAAAATATATTTACCAATATATTACTTGAAATATATTATTTTCTAATATATTATATATTGGAAATACATGGATTAATATATTGAAGATACATATATTATACAATATATTATATATTCATGAAATATATTGCAATATATTGCAAAATATGCAAATGATTGCCGCTTTCAATATATTGAACATGAATATATAATATATGTGTTTATATATCCCAAAATATATGCAATTTTATATTTATAAATACCCACCATAATGTATTCCTATTTATATGGGAAAATGTATTGGTAATATATGTAGAGATATAGTGTCACATATGTTTAATATATGGTATAATATATTTGAAATATATGTAAAATTATATGGAAATATATGTACATATATATTGTAAAATGTATGCACAATATATGTGCACATACAATGTATGTACATATATGTTGATATATACAGTATATGTACATGTAACATCTAATATAAATTAATACTTAATAAATATGCAACCTGCAATATATGTGCAAACCTTTATACCACATATTAACACAGACTAATGGGTAATCTATCAAAAGCCACCTTTATTTTCTTTTAATCAGGCACAGATACTAAACCCAATTTGAGGTAGAAAGCTACACAGGCCTATTAAAACAACAAGAGACCTTGCATATGGTCAGACAAAGGAAATGTGATTGATTCTACATTTCTTAAAAGTGCAACATTTTTAAAGACAGCCATTGAACAGAAAATATACAAGATATAAATTATAAATTAAAGCAATTTCAATTACCAATGTCTATTTTAAACTTTCAGCAGTGCGTTTATAAAATAAAATACAAACTTTCAAGGACCTTTGGGAACCGTGGAAAAAAATTGCCAAAAGAAGTCTGTTCTCTTGGTTAGGAGTCCATCTTGGTTCTTCACTACCAAGATGGTAGAGTAGCTTCTTCTACCACGCTTTTGCGCTTTACCTGGTGTCTTAGCTCACATATTCACTGTTTATGGACTTTCTGACATCAGCTTCATTGGCCATCGGAAACTGGTTTACAACAGCATCTGTGGAACAGAACAACAATGATTACTCTCCCACTCCTCACTCTTCCTGCTGCCCCTCTGGTTCGCGAAAATCTCAACTCTCTTCCCCCGCCTGGCAGAGATGCAATCAAAACTGGAAAGCACCAGCTCTGAAAACTATTTACCTTGTAAAGCTTTAAGTTTCCTTGGGTCGAGAGCCTGCCGAAGATCAGCAGAGGGATCCAGCTTGCTGACTCCTCCTTTCAGGTTGGACTTGAGGAGGACATCCACACTGAAGAGCCCCATCAGTAGCACCTGTGCCATCCCATTGGGGGTGGTACAAGCTTTTGCAGTCTCCCAACAATGTGACGAGACAGTGATGGTTCCATCATTCCCGATTTTCACCTTTTGTAAACAAACAAACAAAAAAATAAAGAGCATAAGTGAAGAGATAAACAGGGAATAATCACCACAAGCAATATAATGCCAAAAATGCTTTAAGTTTTAATGTTTGTTCGAAATTTACCAATTAATAAATACTTACTTGTGAAGGTCTGCAAGGTGTGCAAAGTGACGTTTCACCTGGGCCGTCACTCTCAGCATCATCAACATCTTTGGAGGGGCGGTCGTCAACATCTTTGAGAACAGAACACGAACACGAACACGATCGAGTCGAACAAGATGTCAATAAATGCACGCGTGTCTTCTGATCCACAAATGCACGGATTCATTTTTGCATGAGCAATTTTTGATTTATTAATGTAGAACAGAACATGTTTATTTGCAAACATGTCTGTATTTGTACAAATCGCTGCACAATCATTCAATCCCGAATTCCACAGATTCAAATCAAATGGCATTTGTTTGTGGTTAGTAAAATACATTCACAACATCTATCTAGTACATGCATAATTGTGTGTGCATTCATTAATAATATTGAGATTAAAATCATTCCATAGAACAGGAACAAGTTAAGATACGTGCACAATCACATGGAACAAATTGCAACCTAATAACAACCCGAGTGTAAGTGAGTGACAAATGTTTCTTCAAGTGTCATCCTTGACATTTTCAAAACCCACCTTTTTAGACTCGTTTTCCCCTCCTTCTTTTAATTCTTCATCTTTTTAATTTAAGTGATTTTTGTTCATTATTTTCTTAGTCTTTTAAGAAAATAGTTATTTTTTTAATAAAGTTTGTTTGTTTCTTTCTTTCTTTGGTAAAGCGTTTTTTAATATCTTGAAAAGCTCTATATAAATCTGAGTTTTTTTTATTCTTCAAACATGCTCTGAAAATGCATGCGGCCAACCTATCTGACCACATAGGTGGGCAGCGAATGCTTTCTAGATTTAGAAAGAGTATTTAGAATCACCTTCAGGTCTAAATGGATTAATACCATTTGATATAGAGTAATATTTGATGATATAATACTCAATACTTGCCTTTAACTACCATGTTCCGCAGTTTGGTGTTTTCCTTCTGTAAGGCCTTGATCTGGCTCTGCAGGTCTCTGGTAAGGTCGTTGTTTTCCTGGCTTGATGATTCTGCTCTGAACTGACTGTCCTCTGACAGTAGTTCCTCCTCCGCCTGTCTTTGTGCAGCAACTTTGGCCTTTTTCTATAGGGCAAAGATGGTCATTTTTAATATTTAATCATGGATAAGCCAATACACAAATGATCCCTAATGTGATATCAATCTTTGCTGTTTAATTACCTGTTTAGAATTTCCAGAGCCAGAGACTTTGTCGCCACTACTGGTATCTTCATCACCAAAGTCCAGGCATTTTGCTTTTCTCACTCTCTTGCCCGGCATGATATCTGGATAGAGTTCCCGCTCAGCAGCTCTGAGTGTAGCCTCTTTTTCTACATTCATGTAGAGGGATAGATTTTCTTTATGCCAAATATCAACACCATTACAATGAATAATAAATACTAGAGAATAAATAAAAACATTATTATGTGTCCCATTTTCAGACTTCTTTAAAGAGGTAGTGCCATGAATTGTTTTGTTTTGTGTCTATGGATGGAATTGATATTAGTCCTGTAAACCAACTGGTCAATGGAAAAACAATTGTTAAATAGCTCTATATTATGATAGAGTTCATTAGAGTGTTTGTTCTGTAAGAGGAGTGTCCATGTCTCTCTAGATCTTCATTCAACAGAAAATGCATTTTCAGTTTAGTTTCAGTTCCAATTTTGTCCAACCAGGAGAAATAATTCACACAGGATACAGATTAAACAATTTAAATTGGAAGTGATGACACAAAGAATTGAGCTGACATAATTAGAACTGAAACATAAAATTTAAGCTAATAAATGGGTACTCTTTTCTGATTGGCTAACATTTGTCACCTACCTGAAAAAGTATTTTCTTTTCATTAAAGAGCTGGAGAGATATGGGGACTCCTGTTACTGAACAAACACTCTTTAGCAATGATTACTATCAGAATATGTAGCGTTTTAACCTTCTAATAAAAAAATAAAAATAAAAAAAAACAACTTTTGTTTTGACCAAACAATATCAATTACCCTACTTTAATACCCAAATATCATGTTATAGGGGGAAACCATGGCACTTTTAAAAATGATCTATGCAGATCTGGGTAAAGCTAACGTTAGCCATTGTAAAACATACAAACATCATGGGATACATTTACACAATTAGAGCTAGTTAGCCATTGTAAACCAGTCAATTGGACACACATTTTGATAGATAAACAGAACAACAGACATTCTGTAACTGTATTTGCTAATACAATAACTGGTAGGAAATAAGTGTGAGTGTGTAAAGACCGACTTGCCTGCTAACTGAAGAACAACAGCATGTTCGACGGGCCATCCATTAGTAGGCTTCTTGTGGTTAGTTGTACGACATTCCACAAAATATGTCTTGTTTGTCAGTATCAGCTGGGTCAAAATCAATTATCCAGCTGATGGGAACGACCCAGATAGCAAACTGACTCCGGAACGGATCTGCCATGGAGGTATCACAAGCTCCGGAACGGAGTCCACTTGCACAGCGCAACGAATCCGGAACGGATAAGGATTGCGGATCCAGACTAGATCCGCAGCAGACCCTACCCGTATCCGCTGATAAAGCAGCTCACCCGCCGCGGATCCGATCTGGACCCGTTCATTTCGGTCTGAAAACCTTTCAGATCCCTCATTCAAAACTAGTAATCTGGCCAAAACTACAGAAATGTTTCAAATCTAATGTTTTTTAGATAGACTAGATTGCTCTATAAAAGCTTGAATAGTTATTAATGTGTATGCCTTTATTAATATTAATAAAACATGAAATCATTAAAAATTTGAAAATCATAATTTTTAGCCAGTAACAATAAAACTATATATATAAAAAAAATAGGTCATTAAAGTCTATAAATGTATTTACTATTTTTTTACTATTTTAATAGTTTTATTCATGTATAGGCTACATTGAATAGACATTACAGAAAAATGAAATTCAACCATAAATTGTTTCAAGAACATTGTTTTATTGATTTAAAAACATTTTACTAAATGAAAAAACATTAAAAAATATTTAAAAAAATTCACTACTGTTGGGTCAGGATGCTGACAGTGGGACGGCTCCTTGAGCTTCCCTATCTGCTGCCAGGTTGAACCACCGTATTACATTCTTCAGTAATCTCGTCATTGGTGGCGGCACGGGAGACATGGCTCTTTCTCACAGCACCTGTAATACACAAGCAGATTTTCATTAAATGACATGAAATCACATTGAAACTACCAAGTTGTTTTTTTAAAGGATAGACATAACCACTGCCTTTAAAACAAAAGTGTACAATCTGACATTTATATGCACACTGTAACTTTTGGCTCTAGCGGTTAATAAACAGAAACGTATGCATCTTGCGGTAGAACATTGTAGCCAGAGCTACTTCTCTTGGTTTATTTCTATGGCAAGTCACGGCAGGTAATGGGATACTCCGTAGCGGTTGGCATCTCTGTCTAAAATAGTCAGAATATAAACACTTATTATAGGTGTATTGTAGTGATTCAGGATAAGACAAATCACACTTTGGAAGATGGATTCATGATATACTTGCTCCTTACATTAATGTTGTACATTTTAAACAAAAAAAGTGTTACTGTTTCAGTTTAAAACTGTTAAAAAAAACCAAGTTTTTTTTAGCCAGACAATATTTAATACATTTACTTACACAGGAGTAACTTTTTAAGACTCCATCTGATTGAATGATTTTTTCCCATTCATGCCCTTCCAATTGATCCTCCTCCCAACATCGTCATGGAACATACGGGAAAGGATGTTCCATGTGACACCCCAATAGTTGCCAGGGAGGAAATCTAAAATGTAACAAAAATGTGTTATTTATTATAGGCATAACAATATGACTTTCTGATTGGCTGGAAGACCATTAAAAACATTTATAAAATGGCTGATAAAAGATATTTTGCTTAAAATGTTAAAGGTACGCTGCGTAGGAATTTCTCCCATCTAGCGGTGAAATTGTATTTTGCATTCAAACGAATTGTGCTCTCTAGCGCCTTGCTTTTTCAAATGCGTGTTGCATCTATGGTAGCCGTTATGTGCCAAGAAGCTATGACAACATGTCTTTGAATAGCAGTTCATCGAGTTTAACTATACATGTTCTACTGTTATGCTGCCTATATAATGAATTACACAACCAAGCAATGAAAAAAAGCTTGTAATTTAGACCGTAACATTGACTGACTTGTCGAGAAGAAAGCAGGTGGCTTCAGCGTCTTTCTCCTTCATTAGCCATTAATTATTATTATTTATTAATAAACAATTAAAATGTCTCCTTGCTATATTTGACATATTCATAATCATTACTTTTGCCGGTTCTTTGTGACAGCTTTTTGGTGCTTTATTGGCAGCGCCCCTTATCATCACCGCATTAGCACCGAAAACATGGAGAGATTTTTTAGACAATAATCGCACAACCTATTTGATATTCTATAATTAAATACTCAGTGACTTATCCCAACCAACTATTAAAAAAAGTTTACTTGTAAGCATCTTTTTACGTTAGCCTAGTAGCCTACGTATCATGTGACTATACATTTCCATGTGACGCGAGCTAGTTAAATAACGTGAGGAAACATGGAAAACAACCCAGAGATTGCGGACCCTCCCAATACATTTAAGTCAGCAGTATGGCAACATTTCGGCTAGCGGTGGAGAATAAGGATGGCAATCGTGTAGTCTACAAGACCCACACAATTTGCCGTAGGCTAAGTGTTTTAAGAAGCTTCCTCAAATGTGAACCGGTAACACGTCCAACATGAAGATGCATATCCTACGGCACCATCCCGAAATCAATTTAGTTGGAGCACAGAAAACAACCCAAAAGCAGCAGCCTACACTGCCTAGTTTAGTTTAATAATTTGCATAGTTAATATTGTTCTTTGGTGTTCAGTTTATACAGGTTTTTCAAATGTTATTTAATAAAAATACCGGTATATTTTTTTCTCTCAAAATCTCTCCCGCCTCGTGATCGAATCGCGATACTGAACCGAATCGTGGGTTTGGTGTATCGTTACAGCCCTAACATTTTTAAATTAACCCCAAGGAGAATAATTGCTACAGTATATAACTATTGTTTATTGTTAGGTCATTTTATCTGTTATCTAACAAATAGAATCTTATTGTAAAGTGTTTTTAATACTACAGTTTCCATCTTTCTAACCGTGATATACACTTTAATAATATATGTAAGTTTATTCTAAATTAAGCTTTGGTACCGAGAACCGTGGATTCTCACTGGTATTGGTACCGAATACTGAAATTTTGGGCCAGTTGCCGGAACTGTCAATTTGCCCGATCGGACCAGTGCTGCATCTTCAAGGAAGTTGATAATTTGCGAATTTTTAAGCCATGACAATTTAAATATTCAAGCGCAAGGAGACGAGGAAGTCCCCGCGTCTCTCAGTTTGGTACTCCACTTTGGTGGAGAATTTATTTGTCATGATGTAAAAAAAAAATAGACTCAAACTAGTAGAAAAGTGTTAAATGCTGTAGTGTGGACCAGTGTCAGTATTTGACAAAATAGCTGGCTAAATTTGAAAACGGTTCGAAACAGTATTTAATCTTACTTTACTCAGATGAATGGAATAGATGAAACTCCAAAACCAGACTGGTGGCACTTGAACGAACTGTAAGCTGCAACAGAACACACACACACACACACACACAGTATCTTAATATGATATGAAATAATTATCTGAAACAACATTACATGGGGAGGTGGTGGAGAATATATTTGTCATGATGTAAACAAAAATAGACTCAAACTAGTTTAGCAGAAGAGAGTTAGGCTAAATGTTGTAGTCTGGAGCAGTGTCTGGACCAGCTGGCTAAATCAAGTTTGAAACAGTACTATTTAATCTTACCTTACTCAGATGAATGGAAAAGATGAAACTCCAAAAAAACTGGTGGCACTTGAACGAACTGTAAGCTGCAACAGAACACACACACACACACACACACACACACACACACACACACACACACACACACACACACACACACAGTATCATGATTTTATATAATATTAATTAATTTTTCTGAAACAACATTACATGGGGTGGTGGAACTGTCAAAATGTAAACACAAATGGACTTAAACTAACGTTATAACAGAAATTCAGTTTTAAAAAGTTCGGTAGGCCTAACACGATCATTTCTCGCCTGACATTTTACTGGAAAGTGGAGAAAATATGCGCTCAGGGTTTGATAAAAATCCGGAGAGCTAACTTACGTGACCTCACCTCCCAGAGAGAAATAATTCCATCCAAATATATTTTTAATCAGAGTTATTAATTACCAAATACATTTTACTCAAATCTACGCCAATGACAATTTGCTAAGTTGTTTTGCCACAATCATTTCAGAAATAAAAACATCGGTATGTTGAACGGTATGAATATTACAGGCTAAGTAACGTTAACTGTACAAATAAAGCATATTTTAACTATTCTTACCGTGTTCCGTCCTCGCTGAACTGAAGGCAGCTTTTCCACTGTGGAGAATGATTCAGTGATGGTGACGGTTGAAAATAGGCGCGTTCAGTCAGCGAATCCGCCCAGCGTCTGTAGCGAGTCCGCGAGTTGACAGTGCGCTGTCTGTAGGCGGGGCATATTCTGTGCGCATGGCAGAATTGAGTCTGACAGAACAGCGGACCTGGCGGTTTGAGGGCGGATCCGCCCCGGAGTCTATTGCTATCAGGGGATGCTGGTTTGATCTCTGTCAGGTCCCTTCGCCCAACTAACAAGGGCAAACCTATATTTTGACATTTTTGCAACTGTAATGTAATGTAATGCTATACCGCCTCCTTGTTGTTGGTGTCTCTTTCCCTGTTTAACCGTCCTCTCCTCGCGCCTGAATCAAACCTTCCCGCTCTAGCATTGCGCATGCGCTCCGTCGCGCTAAGTATTCTGGTTGAAGCAGTCGGTGCTTAGAAACGTAGAAAATGGAAAAAATCAGTGAAAGTCTTTGTAATCTTTCTAATTTACAGTAAAGAGTGAATGTGATCTCTGCTACTGTGTTTCAATAAAACTGTTATTTGTGCAATGCAGATTTTTGTCTTCACTATTTTATTTAGGCTATATAGCTATGCCATGCATGTTCATGCATATGCTATAGTTGTTTATTTGGAAAGTATTATTTATAAAGTATAAAAAGTATAAAAGAAAGTAAAATCATATATTATATATATATATATATATATATATATATATATATATATATATATATATATATATAACATGCATATATTGCAGTATATTAAAGCATATAAAGACAAACTATTACATGTAATATATTTTTTTATATGTGTCAATACATATACATATGGTCTATGCATATATTGCAATATATTGGAAAATATAAATATGAAATCCCATATATGGGAATATATTGCCTAATATATCACATGATATTTTCCAATATATGGCAATATATTTTTGTTTCATAAGGGTATATATATATATATATATATTAAAAAAAGGAACAACACAATGTATAAATGTATAGTAGTGTATACAGGTACCGTAATAAATTTAATCAATAGGTAAATTTAGAGTGGTATAATAGTAATCATCATTAATTACGTTTTTCTGGTGATGTGGAGAGAGAAAGAAGCAAAAAATATGGATATAAACTCAATGAGTGATATCAAGACAATTTGAAACAATCATAGTTAAAACTAGATTAAAAAGTTTGAGTACAAACTTTAGGTTGGCTTGAGAAAGCCTAGTATGATAGATAGATAGATAGATAGATAGATAGA
This sequence comes from Xyrauchen texanus, assembly GCF_025860055.1. Taxonomy (NCBI): domain Eukaryota; kingdom Metazoa; phylum Chordata; class Actinopteri; order Cypriniformes; family Catostomidae; genus Xyrauchen; species Xyrauchen texanus. Next base: position 61,912,138 of record NC_068277.1, on the reverse strand, counting down.
TAGATAGATAGATAGATAGATAGATAGATAGATAGATAGATAGATAGATAGATAGATAGATAGATAGATAGATAGATAGATAGATAGATAGATAGATAGATAGATAGATAGATAGATAGATAGATAGATAGATAGATAGATAGATAGATAGATAGATAGATAGATGGATGGATGGATGGATGGATGGATGGATGGATGGATGGATGGATGGATGGATGGATGGATGGATGGATGGATGGATGGATGGATGGATGGATGGATGGATAGAGACCCTCAGACAGACAGAGATAGATAGATATTGACCCTCAGACAGAGAGACAGACAGATAGATAGATATTGACTCTCAGACAGAGAGACAGACAGATAGATGGATAGATGGATAGACAGATAGATGGATAGATGGATAGATAGATAGATGGATGGATGGATTGATAGATAGATAGAGACCCTCAGATAGATAGACAACAGACAGACAGACAGAGATAGATAGATAGATATTGACCCTCAGACAGAGAGACAGATAGATAGATATTGACCCTCAGACAGAGAGACAGATAGATACTGACCCTCAGACAGAGACAGATAGATAGATAGATATTGACCCTCAGACAGAGAGACAGATAGATAGATAGATATTGACCCTCAGACAGAGAGACAGACAGATAGACAGATAGATGGATGGATTGATAGATAGATAGAGACCCTCAGATAGATAGACAACAGACAGACAGACAGACAGAGAGATAGATAGATATTGACCCTCAGACAGAGAGACAGACAGATAGATGGATGGATAGATAGATAGAGACCCTCAGATAGATAGACAACAGACAGACAGAGATAGATAGATATTGACCCTCAGACAGAGACAGATAGATATTGACCCTCAGACAGAGAGACAGATAGATAGATATTGACCCTCAGACAGAGAGACAGATAGATAGATATTGACCCTCAGACAGAGACAGATAGATAGATATTGACCCTCAGACAGAGAGACAGATAGATAGATATTGACCCTCAGACAGAGAGACAGACAGATAGATAGATATTGACCCTCAGACAGAGAGACAGATAGATAGATAGATATTGACTCTCAGACAGAGAGACAGATAGATATTGACCCTCAGACAGAGAGACGGATAGATAGATAGATATTGACCCTCAGACAGAGAGACAGATAGATAGATACTGACCCTCAGACAGAGAGACAGATAGATAGATAGATATTGACCCTCAGACAGAGAGATAGATATTGACCCTCAGACAGAGAGACAGATAGATAGATAGATATTGACCCTCAGATAGAGAGACAGATAGATATTGACCCTCAGACAGAGAGACAGATAGATAATGACCCTCAGACAGAGAGACAGATAGATAGATAGATATTGACCCTCAAATAGAGAGACAGATAGATATTGACCCTCAGACAGAGAGACAGATAGATAGAGAATGACCCTCAGACAGAGAGACAGATAGATAGAGAATGACCCTCAGACAGAGAGACAGATAGATAGAGAATGACCCTCAGATAGATTGACATTTACATTCATGAAGTGTAAAGTGTATATGATGTAGTATCTAATCTTAATTAATGTTTCACTTGACAAACTCTAGAAGTGCACATCCGATCTGAAATCACAACATGCACCTTTTCAGTAATGAGGTTTATTCTTTAGAAACATTGTCTGCACAAATACTTTATCATTATGTGTATTTAAAATGTCACTTTATCCTGGTCCCTCTTGGATAATCAGTCATATTATCATATTATTAGATTATTTTTTATATTATTCTGATAAATCCGTTACTAATAAGTCATTATTTTGGCCTTTCCGAATAAAGTATTCAGTTTTGTGAAAATCCCTAATATGAATGTGTGATGGGGAGGTGTGAAAACATCAGACTTTGTGATTGTACAATAAAATGTATTTATAAAACAGAAACTATCATATATACAATTGAATACATTCCAGCACAAGAAATGATATTATGATAAACAAGATTCGATTTTTTTATATAACAATTAAATATAATAATAAAAATAAAAAAATCTTATTTAATTTAAACATAAACAGAAATAAGGCAGTAACAAGTCATTTCGAATAAATATGATGTCAAACTAATTAAAATTGTAAAAAAATTACATTCATGAAAGCAAAACTAACAACTTTTTATATAACATAAAACAAATGCACTGAGCATGTTAAAAATTATGCTTGAACTGATTCTATAGATATCACACGCTGGTTGATGTGCTTTATAATTATTTTCAATGGCAGATTGTGAATAAGGCTGTCAATGCTACCACAGTAGATGTGTTGAGGTACCGTGTATACATCCAAATCATTGCTAAGCTGGTTGCACATTTGATTCATATCCGAGACTCCAATTATGTCCACCTCTTTCTCCACGATCTGCCCTTCTGCAATCTAGATTTTACCCAAAACAATTAAATAAAAATAAAATGTTACAGAGAGGGTGCTAATAAATTAATAAAATCATGTAATGAATGCATAAACTGCAGCTTTAAACTTTTATCTAACTCTTAGCTTTTATCTACCATTGTTTCGAAACAGCGTGTGTGTGTGTGTGTTCAGAAAGTATTTATATTAGTCCAGGTTAATGCAGCAGTGTGTAAGAAACTTGTAATGATTCGAATAACATTCACAGTCCATGTAAAGTGAAATCGTACTGGCAAAGAGTGTTTTCATATTCGTTTTTGGGAATAAGTGTTTAGTGCATAAGAATTCTCTAGAGAAGTAGCTAATGTGTTGTGCATCATGTACCTTCAGAGTTGTGTAGTTGGAAGACTGAAATTTGCCTTTACCATTAGGCAAAATGCAGGGGCGAAGGTGGGTAAGAACCACTTTGTCTCCTGTGTAAAGGTCAAACAGTGCCTCATCCCTCCACAGAGACACATCGAGGAGGCTTTGGCCACACTTCAAACTCAGATCCAGGACAGGAATGTGTGCTCGAGTCATCCTCACCCCCGCAACTGGAAAAAATTATTTTACAGGTGAGTATAATACCCCAAGTGTTTCTCAGTTCTGGTCCGTATATTATCAGTTGTCATTTTTGTCAATTGTTGAGGTTGTTCATTTGTTGTTTTTCTTTCATAGTGATCAAACAATGGCTGCTGCTACATTACTGTGTTCCCCACTGGTTCAGGCCCAATTTAAAAATGTTTAAATAATGACAGAATTTCATTTTAGGTTAAACATTAAGTAGAGAGATTCACTCACTTCTTTGATCTGCCCTTGGAGACGCAAATATCCTCCTTTAGAAAATATGTCCACTTCTTCACCACTCATTATAGGTGAAGGTGGACACAGGGCCTCCCTCGCAGCTCTCTCTGCCTCCTCCGTTACATCCAGTGGAACTGTTTTAAATTTTAGAGTCCCAGGGCCAACAAACAAATACATCAGGCCATATGTGTTTGAGAGGGTGTAATTCTTTAATATATAGCTTACCCCCTCCTCAAACAATGGATCAAGGCCATTCTTTTTATTCAGGTAAACTATTTTGCCATCTATAAGGGCACTAATTGATGTTGTTCTAATTGTGGATTTTTCTATTTTTTTTCCTTTCATTGTGTAAGTGACTGTTCTTCGGCTTATGGTGGTTTCCACACACTTGCACCGAAGAAGTGCTGGGGTACTGAAAGGAGTTGTCATCCTGAGTGTAAGAAAACAAATACACAGAAAAATACTTTATGAATCTTGTGAAAACTCTTTTAGAAAAAAGCAATAAATACATTTGCCAAGGAATTTTTATTTTCCTTCCATTCAAAAGGTTAAAAAGTGCCTCAGAAAATGATCCATACCGTCAGACACTGTCATTATGTCATAACTTTCATGGTATTTATTATTATTATTAACCTTTTAACAGTTATTGACTGTTTTTTCCTAGTACAGTGAAAAGTGTCTCAGCGTGTGTGGTAAGTGTGAAACTATCCTGTCAGACTAGGCTTAATGTCAAAATTGTCATATTATCACAACTTTTTAGGTTATTGGTTATAAGTTTATAGTTTAAATTTTATGTGAAGTTGTAACATTTACAAAGTCACAGATATAATATCTTGTAAAGTGAAAAGTGCCTCAGAAAAAAGCTCCATCTTGTCAGGGACACTTCTGTGAGAGAGTATCCGTCAATTTTTTTTATTATGTTTCTACCTTCATTATATATATAAAACCTTTAAACACATTTGACAGTTAATTACATTATTTAGGTATAGTTTTGTAGACTTTTTAAAGTCTGATATAGTTTGAAATAATATAATTTATAGGCCAGTAATAAGTACCTCAGAACATCACAATGCTCTATCCTGCTTGAAACTGCCCTGTCAGAGACTATTTGGTCAAACTACAGTATGTGGTTGCTCACAGTGGCGGTTCTACATTGAATTGCACCCTGGGCAAGACCACCTTTGAGAATCACATTGTTTCTGCCCACATCTTTAAGGTGATGCTCACATGGTTCTTCAGTATGGCCCATCTTTGGGTGGAGGCTGAAAATAATGTGTAGAGCTTTTGCAGGACACCAAAGTAACTTATAGCATCAACAGATCCCTTAGCAGCATCACACACAACTAAATTCAATGTATGCGCTCCACATGGCACAAACAGAGCTCGGGGATTCTTTTCTAAGAGCCTGGCTTGAACTCCCTTATTTTTGCCTTTCATGTTTGCCCTGATTGTTACTAATGTCTTCCTAAAATATTGGTGGTGGCAACTTCTCCCATCACTCTCATTCCTACGGAAAACAAAGCCAGGTAGCACCTTACATGGTCCTCTGCGAACCAGCTCAGTCCGAATCCTGTCAGTCAGATGTGAGGGCCAGTTAGCAGGGTCGGTTGACAGAGGCTCATCCTCAGCAGTGGGGCTCAGTGGGGGTTCAGCTCCAGGCATTTCTATCAGACAGCATTTTGGCACATTACTCAAAGCACATAGCAGTGGAACATAACACATAGGCCTACTCAGAAATTATCAGAAATATAAAAATTACATTAAATTGCAGTTGTTCAGTTGTCTTGTAGCCTAGGCATACCCCCTCCACACACACACACACACACACACACACACACACACACACACACACACACACACACACGCACAAAATTCACCTGAAGGCTCATGCTGGAGAGAAGTAGAGGCAAAGTTGACTTCATCCTCAATATCAGATATTTGTGGAGAAATTTGTGAAGACATATGTGTAGCTGAGGACATAGATGGTAGCTCATCCTGAAGAGTCGAGACCATTCCAGAAGAGGCCTGTGTAGCGGGGGAGGTGGGTGGCTCATCCTGACCAGTGGCAGAGGATGCTCCAAAATATTTTAGAAGTGCCCCTGAATTGCAATTGAAATTGAAATTAAAAGACCATATGATGATGTTTTATAACAGCTAAAACAGCCAGTCAAATTGACCCCAAACATAATAAGAGAGACATAAACATGACAAATTCTTGACATTACCAAGACAACATAAATTGTCATAAATATGTCATAAACATGCAGATGAATTATCAAACTTAAGAAACCACTTAGCTTTATGGGTTAACTTTACATTAAACTGTCATGTGGTTGGTTTTGAGATTGGCTGTCATGAGGCCATTATAACTGTCATATTTTTCTTGACCTCAGCTACAGTGGTACACATTGAATTTGTCATTAAAATGTCATTGTACCACTTGAGGTCAAGAATGGCGCTTTTCCATTACCAGTACCAGCTCGCCTCGGCTTGCCTCGCCTCGACTCGGCTCGCTTTTTGCTCCGTTTTCCATTGCAGACAGTACCGCCACAAATAATACCCGGTCGTCATAGCGACACCGCAGGAAACTGCCGTGACGTAATCTTATACGCGACACACATCCGCTACCCACACACACAGGACAATGTAGGAAATCGAGTGTATGCTGTTTTTGATCCTCGGGATGTGGCTGTTTCTCACAGCAAGAAGACAAACGTTGTTTCATGAGAGGCTGAGGGCAGCAAAACGAAACACTGCTGAAAAAAACAGGAGAGTTTGGGAATTACTACAGAGTTCAGACTACTGAGACGAATCCGGTTGTTCACAGCCGACGCAAGAGGGTAAGTTATGCTAACATAGCTAACGTTTGCATATGTGTAAATACTATACTATATGCAAAGTATTTAATCAACTTTATAGCTACCAGTATTACGTACTAAAATGTGCATGGTTTATGTGTTTCAGATCTGTTTAGCTTTGCAAAGTTGCCGCTGCAGACCGTCTGTTTGGGCTTTCAACCGAGCTACCGATTCACTGACACTGGACGGCTGACAGTAGAACAGCAGATCTACAACAAGAAAATATGTCGAGCACGGATAGTGGTTGAAAACGCTTTTGGTAGACTGAAGGGAAGGTGGCGTTGCCTCATGAAAAGAAATGACTGTGATGTTACAATTGTGAAATCTATGATTCTTACTTGCTGTGCTTTGCATAACCTTTGTGAGAGTCACGGAGAGGACTATGACAATGACTGGGATGCACCTGCAGCAGCAGAGCCTGTGGTGGCAGTGGCACAGGGTGTTGAGGAGGAGGGCAGAGATGTACGAGAGGGTCTGATGCGTTATTTTAATTGCTAAATAAATACATTATCATTAAATATGTTGTCTCTGCTGTTTTTCATTAAAGGTTATCACAGTATACAATCTGAAAATACTTGTTCAAACCCTTGTAAAAAAGCAAACCATCAAAAAAGACACTGTTTGTAATAAGTTTCAAAAAGGTTTTATTTAAACACGCATACAAATAGAACAAAATATAATATTAATATAAATTCACACATCCAACTATATACATATGTTACATGTAGTGCAAACATTTAATTAAAATAAACAAAGGGGTTTCAGTCCAGGGGCGGTGGAACAGCATCCCGCCTGTTCAGTGCCTGGACAAGCTGGCTCAGGGTTCCCAGAAAGGCCTGGTTGAAGGACGACATTGCACCAATCTCCTCTCTCCTTAAAGCTGCTTCGAGTTCTCGGGCATGTGCTGCATCATCGAGTGCCATCTGTAAATGGCGCTCCCGCTGTACCATAATAATAGTTTTGTAGGCTATATCTGTGCAAACTATTTAAAAATGGCGGAGTTATTCTGGATACTCCGTCTGGCAGCGCAATGATGACGCAGTGAATAGTGACGATTCTCTCTGACCAATCAGCAGTCGGCATTGTTTTTACGTCACATTTTAGTATCGCCTCAGCCCGCTCAGAACCTCGCCGGAGGTGGTACGAAAAAAAGTACCAAAAAGCAGGTACAGGTACAACTTTTACACAGTGGAAAACCAAACAAAGTCGAGTCGAGTTGAGCCGAGGCGAACTGGTACTGTGTAGTGGAAAAGCGCCAGAAAAGTATACATGACACTGTTATAAAACAACTTGACAGAGTATTAACACTTAATGACATTTTACTGACATTCAATTTGTACTACTGGGAAAAAAAGTGGTCAGAAAAATATTCATGACACAGTTATAATGGCTTCATGACAGCCAATGTCAAAACCAACATGGCAGTTTAATGTAATGTTAACTCATAAAGCTAAGTAGTTTCTTAAGTTTAATAATTAATCTGCTATGTCATGTTTTTTATGACATATTTATGACAGGTTATGATGTCTTGGTAATGTCAAGTTGTCAACAAAGGCATCTCAAACAAATAATGTCATATTTGCATTAAAAATGTCATAATTGAACGAGTGACACTTAATGACGGTTGTCATAAACATGCATAAAAACCTCCTTCATATTCATGGCATGTGTCATGTAGCAAATAAGTAGTAAATAAATAGCAAATGTCGTCTCTTTGAAACTACCTACAGATTTAAAAAAAAATTCCGTTGGCTAATTACAGGGCCTAACGTAACCCAACTGATGGAAATAAATAATAACTGAACTTCAAATCAATCAAATCAAATCACTTTATTGTCACACTACCATCTACACAAGTGCAACAGTAGGTGAAATTCTTGTGTGCAGTTCCGAGCAACATAGCAGTCATGACAGTAACGAGACATATGCCAATTACAATAAACAACATACTTACACAACACAATTTACATATCAAATGTACACATACTTACACAACACAATAATTATATACAATGTACAGTAGACAATACACACAATATAGAATACACAATATGCAATACAATAAGTAAGGAGTATATGAAATATATATTTTTTTGGACTCAAGATGGCGCAGAGTACGGCTGCTGCGTTGCGAGCTCCGTTACAACACTGCGGTTTATTGTTTGTTTTGTTTAGAGTTCTTTGTTTTTTTGTCTTGGATGTTGTCTGCCTTATTGTTTACGACAGACAAACGCTTTTGGACATTGGTTCTACAATTACACATCGAAAACCGGACTTCAAATTCCTTAATGCCGACCCGCTGTTTACAAACACGCCGGCGGAGCCCTTTGTCTGGGCTGCCCGGCCGCGGAAACGCAGAAGGAAAAGAGGAAAACGAGCCGGCGTTCTCATCAGAGTAAGACGTCGTGCAAATCGACCTCCGCTACCCAGTATACTACTGGCAAATGTTCAGTCTCTGGACAACAAGCTCTGCGAGCTGAGAGCGCGGATCTCTTTCCAACGAGAGACGAGAGATTGCTGTGTTATCTGCCTTACAGAAACCTGGCTGGCTGCGGAGATTCCAGACTCGGCCATCGAAATCACAGGCTTCTCCGTGCACCGAGCGGACAGAGCGAAAGACCTCTCAGGTAAAAGCAGAGGTGGTGGTGTATGTTTTATGATCAACAAATCATGGTGTGATCAGAGGAATGTACATTTAATCAAGTCTTTCTGCTCTCCTGATCTGGAATATCTCATGCTTCTGTGTCGACCATTCTGGCTGCCGAGGGAATTCACAGCGGTCATCATCACAGCTGTGTACATCCCCCCACAAGCTGACACAGACCGGGCACTCAGGGAACTGTATGGGTGTATAAGTGAGCAGGAAACCGCGCACCCTGAGGCTGCGTTCATTGTTGCCGGGGACTTTAACAAAGCCAACTTCAAAACAATCGCTCCAAAATACCACCAACACATAAAGTTCAACACACGAGGGGACCGGGTTTTAGACCATTGTTACTCTCCTTTCCGGGATGGCTACAAATCCCTCCCCCGCCCCCCAATTTGGCAAATCGGACCATTCTTCCGTTCTACTTCTACCTGCTTACAGGCAGAAACTAAAATGGGAAGCACCCACCCTCAGAACGATCCAGTGCTGGTCGGACCAATCAGACTCTGCGCTACAAGACTGTTTTGATCACGCGGACTGGGAGATGTTCCGGTCCGCCTCTGATGACGACATCGAGGTTTACGCTGACAGCGTAACGTGTTTCATCAGGAAGTGCGTAGAGGACGTTGTTCCGACCAAAACTATACGGATATACCCCAACCAGAAACCATGGGTTAACGGCGATGTTCGCGCGGCACTCACGGCACTCACTCAACACGGAGGAGCATAAACAAGCCAGTTATGCCCTCCGTAACACTATCAGTACAGCCAAACGCCAGTACAGGCACAAACTTGAAGGTCAGTTCAACACCACTGACTCCAGAAGTATGTGGCAGGGAATTAACACAATCACGGACTACAAACGGAATAAAGTCTCCGCCATGAACACCGCTGCATCTCTCCCGGACGAACTTAATACATATTATGCTCGTTTCGAGGACTACACCACCGCCCTCGCAGAGAGCACTCACGGCTGACGCTACAGAGGTTGATTCACTCTCCGTCTCTGTTGTGGATGTAACCCGATCATTCCGACGGGTGAACATCCGTAAAGCCGCGGGTCCAGACGGCATTCCGGGCCGTGTCATCAGAGCGTGCGCGAATCAGCTGGCTGGTGTTTTTACGGACATTTTCAATCTGTCCCTCTCCCTGTCTGTAGTCCCCACATGCTTCAAAACATCAACCATTGTGCCTGTACCGAAGCAAGCTATAATCACTTGCTTAAATGACTGGCGTCCTGTTGCTCTGACCCCCATCATCAGCAAATGCTTCGAGAGGTTAATCAGAGATCACATCTGCTCTGTTCTGCCCCCCTCTTTGGACCCATTGCAGTTTGCCTACCGCAACAACCGCTCCACCGATGATGCCATTGCATCTACAATACACACTGCTCTCTCCCATCTGGAAAAAAGGAACACATATGTGAGAATGCTGTTTGTAGACTACAGCTCAGCATTCAACACCATAGTGCCCTCCAAGCTTGATGAGAAACTCCGGGCTCTGGGCTTAAACAGCTCGCTGTGCAGCTGGATCCTGGATTTCCTGTCAGGCAGACGTCAGGTGGTTAGAATGGGCAGCAACACCTCCTCATCACTGACCCTCAACACTGGAGCCCCGCAGGGCTGTGTTCTCAGCCCCCTACTGTATTCACTGTACACACATGACTGTGTGGCAACACATAGCTCCAATGCCATCATTAAATTTGCTGACGATACGACGGTGGTAGGTCTGATCACTGACAATGATGAAAGAGCCTACAGAGAGGAGGTGCACACTCTGACACGCTGGTGTCAAGAGCACAACCTCTCCCTCAACGTCAGTAAAACCAAGGAGCTTGTTGTGGACTTCAGGAAGAAAGACGGAGAACATAGCACCATCACCATTAATGGAGCATCAGTGGAGAGAGTCAGCAGTTTCAAGTTCCTCGGTGTCCACATTACTGAGGAACTCACATGGTCTGTCCACACTGAGGCCGTTGTGAAGAAGGCTCACCAGCGCCTCTTCTTCCTGAGATGGCTGAGGAAGTTTGGAATGAACCACCACATCCTCACACGGTTCTACACCAGCACTGTAGAGAGCATCCTGACTGGCTGCATCACCGCCTGGTACGGCAATAGCACCGACCACAACTTCAAAGCCCTGCAAAGGGTGGTGCGAACTGCCAGGAACATCATCGGAAGTGAGCTTCCCTCCCTCCAGGACATATATACCAGGCGGTGTGTGAAAAAAGCTCGGAGGATCATCAGAGACTCCAGTCACCTGAGTCATGGGCTGTTCTCACTGCTACCATCAGGCAGGCAGTATCGCAGCATCAGGACCCGCACCAGCCGACTACATGACAGCTTTTTCCCCCAAGCAATCAGACTGTTGAACACTTGATCTATCAGGATCAATAATTAGCACTGCACTTTATTCAGCTATAATCTCACACTGGACTGTCAACATATTCTCCTCTGTATACTACTTCACACATATACATATATATATATATATATATATATATATATACACAAACTTGTAACAGTTTGGTTGCAAAGCACAATATTATGGTGAAATTAGATCTCGTGTTTGTTGACTTAAAACCGAATTATTGTTGTATAAGCATAGCAAGCATCATAGCAAATAGGCTAACAAACGTAAGAGTTACCAACAATTAACATTAGCCCTTCATTCAAGACAACATGGATACCGTAATCATATCACAGAGAACATAGTTGCATACCTTTATCTTTTGCTCGTTTCTCCTCTTCTTCTTTTCTTTTTTTTCTAAATTGTGCACCTGATGGCTTTGACCTTTTCCTATCCATCCCTGTTTATTTGGCACTCAACAGATTTCCCATCCCCCGCCCCCCAACACTGTCACTCACGTTACGAGTCACGGCCAGAAGTCAAGACTAAACCAATTCACCTTGGTGAGGTGACCACATAATCGTTTTGTATTACTTATTTTTATTAGCCATTTCACACAGAAAAACAAAAATGTGCAGGAACTAGGCCTGTATTTATAATATTATGAATAAAATGTGCGTTATTTGGAAGAAAGTCGAGTGTGACTGACTTTAGCCCACTAATTTCATTAGAGTATTGCTCTGTTATACAGTGGACCCCCCCCCCCACCAGTCAGTCACCCAGAGGTGAACTATCCCCTGCCTGCTGCGCCTCCCTCCCCTTTCCCCTTCTCACACACGGCACCTTCTCAGCACGCAGGGGCGCCAATTTGCCAATTCCCCACACAGTGAAAACCGCTTCGCGGCGCAGAGAATTATTATTATTTTTTTTTTATATTTAACTGCTCGTGCCACCCCCCATGTTACATGAAAAAATGCCACCCCGGGCGAATGCCCGGTTCGTCCGTGCCTAAAACCGCTAATGGTTGCTCAAATTAGATTTTCATACTTGTTTAACAATAATCTTTTGACATAGTTTATTTTTTCCCCAAAAGATTGTGTGAAATGGTGTAGCTGCCTCACCTCAGAAAACGACCGGTCTCAGCCTCAACTCTGTGTAAGCAGTGTTGCAAACTATTTTCAATGGAAAGTAGCTAAAGCCTGCTCGAAAAGTAGCTAAATGTCGCCAGATGACGTCATGCGTCATTAGCATATTAATGACGTCATCGCGTTGTATTTGCATTCTGCCTAATTTGTCGGTACTGTAGCCTACTTCAGTTTATAATAACGGTTGTCTCCCCTAAACCGTGCTCATACTGTTTTTATATAAGTATATAGCCGAATGTCCAGTAAAACGGTTCTCAATTACATATTTTCTGTTAGACAACGGAACGGAACTTAGCTAACGTTACATGTTTATGAGTTTGAAGAAGGTTTATTGTTGTGTTTGGATAAGTAAAATGTATAGAGTCTGTAAATATATGATCTGAAGTCGGAGAGTTCAGAAACCGAACCGGAATGAACTAAAACTCTGAAGGTACGTACACACTGCCAGCGACATCGCGCGCGACAGCGACTCAATACCATTCATTTTCAATGCGAGCACAGCGACTTCCGGCGATACGAGCTGTCGCGACCGTTGGCGCTAGATGTGGGCGTGTCCAGCGACGCGACAAAGTTGAGAAAAGTTCAACTTTGGAGCGACTAACGGAAGCGACAGCCAATAGGAGAGACGACGGGAAAACATCATCAACCCTTTGAAATTAACTAAAGCATTGAAAGAAATATTAGGGACGATTGAAAGTGTTAAGACCTTAAGGGATGGTAAAATATTGCTGTTCTGTAAAGATAGTAGACAACAAAAACGGCCCTGGGAATTAAATCACTAGTTGGGCATAAAGTAGTTTGTTCAATTCCTGAAGAAAAGATCTGGGTTAAAGGTGTGATAACCGGATTCCAACTGATGTATCAGTTGAAAAGATAAAAAGAAATATATCTGGAGCTTCGGTAAATGACGTCAGACGACTGAAGTGCGTCAGAGATAATGTAAAGACAGACAGTCTCTCAGTGGTTTTAAACTTTGATGAGCATAAGTTACCTGAGAGAGTATTTGTAGGCTTTGTGAGCTACATGGTTAGACCTTACGTTCCACCCCCTTTAAGGTGTTATAAGTGTCAAAAATTCGGACATGTAGCAGCTGTGTGCAGAGGCAAACAGAGATGTGCGAGATGTGGAGGTGAACATGAATATGGCAAATGTGAGCAAGGAACAAACCCTAAGTGCTGTAATTGCGGAGGTGATCATAGCGCGGGGTATGGAGGTTGTTTAGTGAGGAAAAATGCAGTGAAAGTTCAAAATGTCAGAGTGGAAGAAGGAATATCTTACGCTGAAGCATTAAAGAAGGTAAGACAGACAAGCAAAGTAATAGAAGCTAAGGCAACAATTCCACAACAAAAAGTTAAGCTGCAAGAACAAAGTAAAGAGAAAGAAGTAATTTCAGATAAAGTGTCATTCATAGCATTCTTGGCAGAAGTGGTAAATTGTTCAGCTCAAACCGAAAGTAGGACAGAAAGAATTAAAATTATTATCAGAGCTGCTGAAAAGTACTTGGAATTAGTGGATGTTAATGTTGACATGATAAACGAAAGGCTTAAGATGCAAACAGCAAACAGTCAGACAGTAAATAGTCAGGCATCATGTGGTGGTTTATAATGGTTTTTACGATCCTGCAATGGAATGCGAGAAGTTTAATTGCTAACGGACAAGAATTTAAGAAATTCATAACTAATCAAGAAAATGATCCTGACATTATATGCGTACAAGAAACATGGTTAAAACCACAATTAAATTTTTTAATGCATGGATACAATACTATTAGAAGAGATAGACATAAAGG